>NW_009714440.1:59456-177338 GCF_000703405.1 Apaloderma vittatum
CTGACACGGAGACACTGGGCTTCCTCTGCACTCGGGCAATTCACTTCTCTCTCCCCTGGCAGATATTTGTATTCATTTCCTCAAACTGCCACCTACACAGACACCTACGCATGATGGCTATGGGAAAAACACAGCGAAACTGGGAATGAGAGAACTGGAACCCTGATCACATTCTTACTGGGGTCTGTTATTTGCCCAGCGTGTGTCAGAGAGGCAATTCTGGAGAAAATGCTTGGAAATGCCCCTCTAAACCAGCCCTCCTTCCCCTACACAAACAAGGTCTTTAAAACGTACTAACACCAATCAGCTACTGGCCTTATTGCAGGTTTTATGTATTTTTTCATCTGTGCTTGCGATTTTATTCAGTGCGTCCCTGCACCTTTTATAAATGAAGATAAAGTGGAGGATAATGTGCTTTGTAGTAAGCAGATAACTGCACTCACGATGGAGGACACAAAAGCCTTAGATTTGTTTCCTCTTTGCCTCCTCCTTCCTGTTTTGTGCATTCACTCGGCATTTGCTCTACCCACTCACCGTCCTCTGTTTTCTTCAGAGGATAAGAAACTCAAGGAGGTTCGAGCTGGAGCTGAGGGCTTAGTCAGTTTGAAAACAAGCCAGATAAAGCCACCCGCTCCTCCCACAGTCTTGCGGGGGATTTTTGCTACCACGCATCAACCAGATGTTTGCCACTTCCAGCCAGCGAGGCCACGCAGGTGGCCAAGGGAGACAGGAGAGCAGCGTTGAGGGAGGTGCCCTCTCAACTCTTACTGCGTGCTGTTTCCTTTTGTGACTGCAGCAAGGGCAGCGCCATACGTGATACAAAACCTCACGGATCTGGAGGTTAACATCAGCGGCAAGATCGTCCTGGAGTGCAAAGTCAGCGGAACGCCAGAACCTCAGATCACGTGGAGGAAGAACGGTTACCCCATCGCGGCAGCATCAGGTGAGCCTACCCGCTTCCCGAGCGGGCTGCGGTGTCACAGGTAACGCAGGATAAACACGGCACCTACGACTCCAGAGCTACTATGAGTGCGGCTGTATGGTACACACAACCTCTGGAAACACACACACAAATCCGAAAGTCTATCAGACAGCTGCAGTAAGTCTCCAGCCTGGATCATAGAATCATAGAACAGTTTCAGTTGGAAGATACCTTCAAGATCATTGAGTCCAGCTTTTGTCCCAGCCCTATCGACCCACTAACCCGTGTCCCTCAGCACAACATCCACCCGTCTCTTAAACCTCTCCAGGGATGGCGACTCAGCCCCCTCGCTGGGCAGCCTGTGCCAACGGCTGACAACCCTCTCAGTAAAGAAATTCTTCCTCATATCCAACCTGAACCTCCCCTGGCACGACTTAAGCCATTTTCCCCTTGTCCTATCACTTGTCTATCACTCATACAACACACTCCTAATCCTTTACCAGCTTGGCAGCCCACCTCTGTACCCTCTCCAGCGCCTCATTGTCCCTCTTGTGCCAGCAGCCAGCCCGCACGCATCGGCACGGCGTTAGTAAATCGAGGAGCACAGCTGGCTGCCGTCGAGCTGCCTTTGTGAGACAAAAGTTTGTGCACAAAACTGAGGCGAGGAGCGTACCTGCTTGTCAGGCGGGTCTGAAAGCACAAGCCTCAACTGTGAGAAATCCTTGGAGCCTGCACAGCAGCGCATTGTGGGCAGTCACCTACCAGAGAGGTCCAGGGCACATTGCCCAGCCTTTCTTTGTCTCCCACAACAGAGAAATGAGAATGTGCTCATGGCTTGAGCGGTAGAGAGCGGTGCAGGCACAGTGCTGCCACGGGCAGGGAGTGTGGGCTCCTTTACCTGAGCCTGGAATTGCATCTCAGGTCTCTGTCCTGACATCTCCTATAAATTATGGAGAATGCCATGTCAGGAGCTGGTCCTGTGACTTTAATTTTGCATCTTGGACTAGGTAGGACATCTAGGATCATCCATAATTCAGATCAGCCTGCTCCAAGAGAAGCTCTTTATAGCTACTGAAATTTTATAAATAATTCTAGAGGGACAAGCATGTAACTCATCCAACCAGTGGAAACATAAATAAAACATTCGGAAAAAACACCTCAGGGTAAATATTTCAGCACAGTGCATGGCAAGTTACGTGCAGTACTCTTGTTAACAACAGCAGGATTCGTAGGTAGAACACCTAGGAACTCAAAATGTCCTTCCCTTTTGGATTCAAAGCCTGACCTGCTTCCCTATTTCTGCCCCAAACGTATCCTTATTGAAATAGGTGAGCTCTCAGTTTTGTGCCACAAATCAGGAACAATTTAAATGTGGAAAATTAATCAGGAAAATGAAATGCAGAAAAGCCTCACATAAGTCACGTCCAGGCAACCTCCCTCTTCCCATTCCACCTTTAGCCCTCAGGTGCCCATGAATCCAGGATTGCTCCGGGCAGTGATTTTTCCAAGGATGTGCGTAGCCTGCTACCCAGGTTCCACATAGTAGAGCTCCCAACACCTCCCGTGGCCTTCAAGGCATTGGCTTTCTCCAATAATTTCACCAAGTTCCTTTTTTTCCCCCTCAGAGTATCTTATTGCTATCAGAAAACCTGTCTCCCCACCACTTCACTAACTTCCATTTTCTCAGGTCCTGTCTGCTCATAGTAAATTAACAGCCACATATGCTACTGGTTAAATGATCCCCCAGCAACTTACCCAGGGATTGAGGAGAAAAAAAAACATCAGGGAAAGGTTGTCGCCAGACCACAACGAGAAGCACAGTATTAAAATGCCTCCTAATCACAGCGCGTACCAGGCCTGCACGGATGGGAGTGAACCTTCAGTCCTCTGTCCCCTAAAAGCATTTGTAGGCAGGTGGGTTATTGTGGTAACATTAACCAAAATCCCTTACAACAGGAATTTCCATGGAAAATAACACCCTGGTCATTGAGCGAGTGAAAAAGGACGACGAAGGGCTCTATGAATGCAAAGCATCCAACGACATGGGCCAAGACAGCACCTCCGCCTTCATTAAAATACAAGGTGAGGTCCAAAATACGGCAAAATGCTTATATTATGTTGGACTGAGGAGAACTGTTTGTCAGTCATGGGCTTTTAAAATTTTTAAAATTTGGTTGTACATTTAACCTACAGGATCTGAGGAGAAATCCAACATCGAAGTGATCATTTTGGTCTGCACTGGTCTAGCCGCTACGCTCTTCTGGCTGCTTCTGACCTTATTCATTCGGAAACTGAGAAAAGTAAGAGAGCTTCCATATCGCACAAAAGGTCTGGGAATGGGCCATGTTTGGGATAGATGGTAGAAAAACTGTTCAAAATGTTCCGATTAAATTTCAGTCCAAGGTTTCTGCTGGTGGTCCTTTGACTTCCCAAGAGACCACTCACACTTGTGAGATTTCTACCCACTTCCACGGTACCCTAAAATCAGGCTTCTCCCTCTTGATGAGTTAAACTGGCTTGCAAGATTAAGAAAGTGAAAAAAAAATAATCTCCTAAATCTCCTAAAATACGGGCTTGATTTCAGCACTCATCCAACAAATTTGTCTGAAACATAGGTATTAAATGGGGCCTTGTTGTAAGGAAGATCCTAGGATGTTTGCTCTAGAAATTAGAAATTATTTTGTCTCCAAGTCTTGCTAATCTTCCATCTCCCTTTTATGACTCAAAAATATAAATTTTCAGGAAAGTCCCAAGGAGGTTAGGTCTGTTTTTCCTAAACCCAAACAACAATGAGAAAGGCAACCAGAGCTCCGTGCTCTGAAGCTCACCAAAGTACAGTTCCAGCGCTGACCCCCAATACTTGAGTAAAATTCCCCCTCCTATTGTGAATACAGTGATTAAATTATCCGGCCCAGGCCATTCTATGATTCTATGATAAATTAATGTTTTCCTCCTTGACCTAAGTTTAACAGAGTTGTGGACAACTGTGATTTTCCTATTATGTTCTGCTCCCGTGAAAGTCTGCTCGCAGGACCCACCAAATCACAGTTTCTCACTCAGCAGCGTTAGAAGCAGCAGTTTTCACCGGCTTTCAATCAATTTTAAATTGCAATAAGCCATGAAGCGGATAACTAGGGAGAATCAAGTGAGCGCTGTGAAAATGCCAAAATGCTCTGCAGTGCACCACGAACTGCAACTCGTGGAGTTCCCACAGAAAAGCACTGATTTCCTCTAACAGATACAGGTAGAAGACCGCGATAAATTTTGTGTCTTCAGGGTGTTTACCAGCATTAATTAGTGACTCTTCCCAACACCCAGGAGTGCCAGACATACATGAACATTTATTTCTCAGATATAAAAAAATAAAAATAAAAAAAAGAGAGGCAGGAAGCTGAAGTGATGTGTTCATGGTTCAGAATAAATTTCAGAGCTAAGTCTGGGACTCAGGGAACTCCCCAGTCAGCACTCAGTCTCGCAGACGACAGCTCTCTCCCATTAGAGCCGCAGGGTAAAGACTGTGAATAATTTCTCCACACCCTGTTTTTAGCCTGATGCCACAGATATTAAAACAGGATACCTGTCAATTATAATGGATCCAGAGGAAATGCCTCTCGACGAGCAGTGTGACCGACTTCCCTACGACAGCAGTAAATGGGAGTTCCCGAGAGACAGACTGCGCCTGGGTGAGTGGTTTGGGGATTACTGGTGGAAAGAACGACGATTTCTAACGCTCCCCAGTTTCAGTGGAGCTGTCGTATAACCCAAGATACAGCCCCTTGTTTAGTGCCATCCTTGGGGAGAATTGGCAGTGAGCCACAGAATTCAGGATCACCCTTAATGGGGGGTGAAACAAGGGATTTGGTAAGAAAAACAAAGATGATGTCTCTCTCAAAATAGCTTCCATCTCTTTTTCTTTCCTGGAGAAGTGAAGCCAAGCGCTTGGCACGGGAGAAAAGTACCTCCAGGTACTGCCCCTGCCAAAAGTAGGTTTTCACATCCAGAGAGGAAAAGGGAGAGAGAAGTCAATCTGAAAGGCAACAGTCTTTCAGGGTATTTTATCTTGGAGAAATCTATCAAATAACCAATTCCTTATCAATCATTTGAATTTGGCTTTTGGTTTTAAAGAGCTATCCTGAAAAAAAACAAACCAAATTTCATCCAGCAGCTCAGCTCACTGGATGATGGAGCAAGAAAATGTAAAAAAGCAGGTTCTGTTGGCATAGAGCAACAGTAACACCTGTGGGCAATGATGAGTCTAGGGACTATATCTGTATTTGTGCGTGCGCTTGGTGTTTTAGCTGGAAAACATGGAAGAAGGAAGACAAAAGTAACAAAAAGATGGTGGGACAAAAGGTCAAACTAGCCCCGTGTACTCTCCTGTGTTGTGGGTCAGAGCCCTCAGAGCACACTAGGTAAATACAGGCATGAGAATTCAAGTGAAAGGGAAAATAAAGAAAGATTATAATCTTAAATGCCATTTAGTATAGCTTTTATGTCAAATAAATGTCCATAACTGAAGGGTTAAAGGGTTCTGACGGCCGGAGTACCTTAGCTAGCTATCTCCACGATTGTGATCATGAGAGGTCAGGGTTCCACAACTCTACCTTTAACCCAAACTCCAACTTTTCCTGGGCTCATAGGACGAGCGTACGTAATGTTTTTACCCTTAAGCCACGTGTGTGTATTCAGCCTTGCCTTCAGCTGAATGCAGATTTGTTTATTCTCCTCTGTTCTCTCCCATACTGTATTGCATTCGAGTCATACGGATATAAATCACCCCGTTTATATCCATATGCTGCAAATATGTGATACAGGCTTCTATCGACTCTCGGTCTACGTTGTGCCTGGGCACTGGAGTCTTGTACTTCTTGCATAGCTGAGAATGCATGTTCCCCTCTGATCTGATACCGATTGTCGAAGTCCCCTTTGGCTCACTCTTCACTCTTGCTTCTCTAGGTAAAACACTGGGTCATGGTGCTTTTGGGAAGGTGGTGGAGGCGTCTGCTTTTGGCATTGATAAATCTTCAACCTGCAAAACAGTTGCCGTAAAAATGCTTAAAGGTACATATCATCCCTCTGAGATTCTCACCAGACTCCTCAGGGAACCTGCGGGCAATGAGGTTTCCAGTTCTCTGCTCCAAAGCGGTCCCAAGTTCATTGTGTTCAGAAGGGAGGGGGTTTGTCAGATGGGAGCAATTAGTCATTATACAGTGGATGTCAACACGCAGGAAATGACGAGCAGGCTCCATGCTGCGCTGCTGATTAAGTCTTGTATTCCTAGAGGAGGAAAACAGCAGCTTCCAGGTCTGTGGGGTGAGGAGGGAAACAGATTACAGAATGTAATTACATTAGATAGTCTGAAATTGGATCTAAGGCTTCGATCACAGCCCTTCCAGATGTAGAACAGTTCAAGGGGTTGAAAAAAGCAATGCCAAGGGAGTGAATTAGAGACAACTTGCTTGCAATTATTGAAATTAAGGAAAGTTTTTACCATTCAGTGGTGGAAAAGGGGGGAACTTGGAGACTCTTCTTTCATATCAAATTTACATACAAAGCCTTTGCAGACAAGTTATGAATAAATGCATCAGCCAGTACATTGACCACATGGGCTGGAGGTTTTTAACTGTTCATTTGGGATTTTTCCCAAGGTACAATCGCTGCTCACTGGACGGCTTTTCATAGCCCACGTTGCTCTGCATTGCTGCTGCATGACAGTATTAACCCCTGCAATGCCCTGATTCAGGAATCTCTATGGTGGTATTTGGCTTCTGTTGCCGGCTGCTGATGCTCTGCTGCTCCCATCTCTCTGAAATTTCAAAAACATCAGCTTATCATCTGTCTGGGCCTCCTCTGAAGCTGCTCTCTCTTTTCTGCATTAATCAGTAGATCTTCAGATCATCTCTCCTGCTGTTTCTTCCATTCCATGTCCATCTCCAGATCCTTGAAATATCCTAGAAGCCCCTGATCCAGACACACTCTGTTCTCCATCAGAAACCTACTGTCCTGGATAGCTCTGGGTTTTCACTCACCTCCACGCTGTGCTTCCCAACTGATCCTCATGTCAACTCTACCCCAGCTGCACATATCCAGCAAACTATTTGACAGTTCCTCCATCGTTTTACACCTTTCTCCCACAGTGCAGGCAGCAGCCTCCTGCTCTAACCTGCGCCTCCCAACTAACATGCCAGTAATTCATCACTTTGCTGAATAAAGCAGATTATCTAGCGTGAGTCAATCCATTCAGGGGGAAAAAAAAAAAAGTCTCTGGAGATATCTGCATTTCTGTCATTTCCATGAAGCAGGCTGGTATCAGTTTTGGGTTGAAGGCTAAAACTTAATGTGCGAGATTGTCTGAAATGCTTCTGAGGCTGCTCTGTTTAGATTTTTTCAGACGTGTTCCAGCTCATGCCAAGGCTAATCAGGGGTAATAACAGCCATGTACACACCCATCTACAAACACTGTTGACTGAAGAAATCTTGGGCTTGAAACAGCTCCTTCTTTATGACACAATTTGGTGAAAGATTTGTTTACGGAGAATTCCACAAACAGATATAGAGGTTACATTTGTCACACCAACTGATCTGTTATGTAACTGTTTCTTCACATTTAAATCTTACACGATGCAAAAGCAAAACCCCAGGAAACAGGCTGCAGCCCCTTTTGTTTAAAATACATCACCAGAGTTTTGGAAAGAAGGCAGAGGAAACAAGCCAACATCTGCAGAATGTTCTGGGCTGAGAGTGCCTTCCTTAGCTTTGGCAGCAACAGAGGCTGAAACTACAGCATCTCTGGCTAGCCAGTGCTTCAGCAAGTGTTGAGTTCACGGTTCACGTGCCAATACGACCTCCGCTGCTTTGCTGGCAAATGTTTTTCTTGGGTTGACAAGATCTCAAAGGGCTGAGACTTAGTAATGCTCTACATTCTCCAGTACATTTTGAGACTCGACGTACAGACGTGTTGGATTCCTCCAACACCTGCAGCGGAGGGTTGCTCAGAACTGTGGAAAAATCTGTTCTAAGGTGTTGTAAAGAAGCACTGCTAAACTGCATGTCACCGTCACAAACGGAGGAACACGTCCTTCTGGGTGGTGTGGTTGGTCGTTCCTTTGCAACGCTTGCAAAATTTTGTCCTTGCAAAGGCTCCCTGGTATCTCGTTTGGGGGGAGGGTTCTCCTGCTGGACAGTAACCCTCTGTAACCCATGCTGGAGAAAGGAAGAGTCGCACAAAAGATAAAGTGTTATCCCTCTTCATAAAGGTCAACAGACAATGAAACGGATGAATTATTATCTGTTTAAGAGTCTGAAAAGCAAAGACACTGCAAGTACCCTGGGTGGGTTTTGTTTCCAACTATAAACAGGATCTTGCCGTGTCCTGTCAAAAATATCCTGTTGTGTAAAGATCAT
This sequence comes from Apaloderma vittatum, assembly GCF_000703405.1. NCBI lineage: Eukaryota > Metazoa > Chordata > Aves > Trogoniformes > Trogonidae > Apaloderma > Apaloderma vittatum. Next base: position 67,783 of record NW_009714440.1, read on the forward strand.
TTTTTTCCTGTTTATCTTAAGCAGAATGTGCAACTACTAACGAATGCAAGGCTTTAATGTCTGAACTGAAGATCCTCATCCACATAGGACACCATCTGAATGTAGTCAACCTGCTGGGAGCCTGCACCAAAGCTGGAGGTGAGAAGTCCTCGGTAACTAGAGGAGCAGAGCAGAAACGCTTTTCAGATACCGTGGTGGTTGGATGTACCTGTCTGTGATGGAGCCCAAGTCTCAGGCACACGCAGTTTATGCAAGCACAAACATTTCTACCTCTCTGCTCGCAGGAGAGCTTCTGCTCCCGCAGAATATGGCCACATCGCATCCACGGTTTCTGAACATCTTCTCCCAGCCAGCGGTGTCACCTCTCTTTTTGCTTTTTCTCTGCACTTTGCCAGGTTGTTTACAGAAGGGGTTGGGACTGAAGGGAGGCAGGGTCCTTAACTGCAAATAGGTGCCCAATTCCTCCACAGCAGGCACTCCTGATCATTTCAAAGGTTCTTCTCCCTCTTCTCCGCTGCCTTATCAGGAGGATGCACAAGGCTGAGGGCTGAGCTGCTCGAGGCCTCCTCCTTTCAAGCACTTCACCCTTGCCAGGCACATGCAGGAAGCCTGAGGCAGTCCAAAGCTGCACAGAGCTACAGCAGGGGCTGAGCTGACACAACTGGCTGTGCATCATACAAAGAATCTGTTGCAAAGTGCAGACTTAAACAAAGGACTCCATAAATCTCAGGCCTTTGTGACTAAAACATCCCTTCCCATACTGCCATACAAAGCATCCTTATCTGTTACCGTATTGCGCTTTAACCTCAGGGTAACAACTCAGAGATGTCTCCTTACTGCCTACAATGACCCTTCAAAACAATTCCCAAAGGACAGATTTAGGAGACCTGAGGACAAAAAAAAAACCAACCCAAAACAAAACCAAAAACAACACAACAGAGTAAAATAAATGAAGGGGAAAGAGCGAGAAATGGTGCTCACATCTATTGTCATCTGAGACTTCCAAGCTCTCGTCTTCCCAAAGAAGACCAGTCAAGGGGGAAAAAAAGAAAACTTCAGTGAGGTAGATTTGGTAGGATGCCAGGAAAGAAATCTTCCCTTCAGCAAGAGACTCCCAGTTCCTCAAGGAGCAGTCAGGAACCAGCAGGCACAGATACTGCTGCGATCTGGGAGCCATGAACAGGGAGGCTGCAGGAATCGCCGTAGTGCTGCAGACCCCAAAACCTCATCGGGGAGGATGGTCAGCTTTAGCTGGAGGGGTTTAACACTCAGCTGCACGAGCAAGTAGCCTTTGCTTGGGGCTGTGAGTAGAGGGGAAGTAACATTAAGAATTCCAGTGATTCTCCTCTCCTGTTACGTCGATGATGTGGCTCAATACAAAGAGGTGCCCAAAACATGGCAGCATTTCTAAGAGGTCAGCAGTGTGGGACCAGACCTTTGAAGCTCAGACTCTTCAACGTGAATCACGGACCTTCTAGACAGAAAAAGGTTTCTGGACATGAAAGTCTGGTTGCTTAGGATTGAAAATAATACAATGTTTATATGCATTCTAGTCCCACAATTCCACCTCCTCTTCCATTTGATGATTACAAAAAGCAGCAATTACACGAAACGTAGAGACTGTAGCTTTTCCCTTTCCTAATAGCTCGCATTGAAACATAAAAGCATTTTGCAGCGGATCTTAAAAATATGCATAATTGTATAAAAGCAGCGAATTGCACCAAACTCTACAGTAGTGTGCACGGAAATAAGAAAGAAAGTGATACAACATCCTAGGCTTTCAAAAACTTCAGACTAAATACTTTTGCACTTTTGATTTAGGTCTCTCTATTACCCTGCATATTTTTATTGCCTCTAGCTCCACCCAAAACAAACGATTGTGAAGGCAGCAGAAAGACTCCTCCATGCTATGGATCTATGTATAGAGTAAAACAACCTTCATAGCACATGGGATCGTACATTGTTATTCGTCATTCTGAATTCTCTTCTGTTTATAAATAAGGAATAAACACCAACTGTTAACATGTAGCTGGGAAAACTAAGCATCAGTACTGAATTCCCTTCTCTCCACTATGGATTTTGTGCTTCTGCAGCGTCACTTCTCTGCTTCCTAATTTCCCCATCTGTATAACAGCAGTGACAGCATCTACTTCTTTTGCAGAGGCTTTTTGAGGATAACTTAGTACCAAGTGCTTTGCGGCGCTTCAAAACTCTTTTGACTTTTTTTTTAAGGTCCTCTGATGGTCATAGTAGAATACTGCAAATATGGAAACCTCTCCAACTACTTAAGAGGAAAACGAGGCGATTTCATTGCATACAAGGTAAAAAAAAAAACAAACGTGCTTCTTGCAGTCACAGGGCAGAGAATTAACAACCACTGATCACAGGTTGTGTAGGAGAAGGAGATTTTCCCAGTACAGTCACCCCAAATTTCCTTTCTCACCATTGTTTCTGTGAATTGCAGGGACTAGGTATGCCTCGTTCCCCAGGAGAGGGCGAGACAAATCCATTTCAGTGCACGTCATGCACATCCCTTGAACTGTGATTTTTAGCATGGTTTCCTAAGAAAGTAAGAGGTACAGAATTACAGCATCTGTCTGTCCATCCACCAGTCTCAGCCGACCAGCCTCCAGCTAACTTTGATGGAGGAATATTGCTATCAGTAAAACAGGTTCTATACTAATACATAGGAAGTGAGGCTCCATTAGTTCTGCTATTCAGGGAACATCATGTTCAAACACGTTTTCAGCTCCTCTTCAGAGGACACCTTCTCCATATGCCATTCTCTTGCATATTTTGAATCCCCAGCGTTGCATCACCCAAAGCTAAAACTCAGTTTTACACCATTTCTAGTCGCAGGACAACTCTGAGCAAGCAGAGAAAAGTCTGGATGAGTCCAACAGTGACTTGACCGAACTGATCAAGAGGCGCCTTGAGAGCGTAGCCAGCACAGGCAGCTCTGCCAGCTCAGGATTTATTGAAGATAAGAGTTACAGCGATTCAGAAGATGATGAAGAAGGTAAAAGAAACCTACCTAATCCCAGATCTTTCACTGTAAAGATGACCATTAATTGGCCAGTGCCACACACACTGCCACACACTTCATAAGCCCTTATGCAGTTAGACTTACTCCTGAAACCACAAATCCCTTCTCCTGCCTGTGCCCCACTCCAACTTTCTCACAAAAAAGAGATTTGCGGTCATGTACGCATATAGAAGCTGCTCCTGTCATGTAAGAGGAACAATAGCAATATTTTACCAGATGATTTGTGAGACCAGCCCGTCCCCAGCCTTGTCACTCGCTATAAACAATTCCCATCACTTTATCCCCAGACGTTGTTGTCCCCATAGCTAAATGACTCAATTAATCCGAGTTTCTGCCTCTAGGTCAGTGGGTCCTAAATCAGAGCTGTAATCCTGGCAAAGAACTCATGTTCCGATACCCAGATGCAGGGCTAGGGCCATCAGCACACAGTGCCAAAAAAAGTTTGGAGCTGTTGCTCTAGTGTTTCGCCATGTCTGTGATCTCTCCTAGATGCTGAGGATCTGTACAAGCGGCCCCTGACTTTGGAGGATCTGATTTGCTACAGCTTCCAAGTGGCAAAAGGCATGGAGTTCCTCGCCTCCCGAAAAGTGAGCTCCTTAAAACGTCAGGGCTGAACTTCTTTCGCAGATTCATGAGTGTCTGATACGAGGAAATCCAAATATACTTTTGAGTCTAAGTCATCTGCTTTTCGCTCTTATAAGTGTTGGAGATCACATTAGCCCTGGTGCTTAAGCCATAAGTGGCACTGAAGGAGCTGTGAAGGAATATCCATCATGTTCTTGGCTACAAGGACTGGCACCTGTAATATGAGAGTTTAGGTAGCAGTGAACACAGATTGTAAGACAATTTGTGGAACTGTCTCATAAATAAAAGTGGAAACGGCTTCTCATAGAGAAAGATTCTTCTAGTATGGTCAACAAAAGTACTACTGAGAAATGAAGAGTGAGTCTCCAGCTCTTCATTTAGCCTGTCAGCGATGTTGGAGGCTATCGGTAAAGTTAGCACACCTTTTGGATACAAACAGAAAAAGTTCATTTGCAGCCTGTGGAACGCTTGCTTTTCAAGTAAATTGAATGTGATATGCATGCCAAAGTATGCAGAAAACTGAGAGCCTGCACATCTACCAGGGTAGAACACACAGAAATCGCAAGCACTGTTAACCCAGCGTAGCTGCAGCTGCTTTTTGACCCCTCCCAAATCTCCCACAGAACAATTAACTGGAATACGGCACTCCCTTCGGCTCATCGTAACTGAGAAAGTTATTCCACATAGAAAAACCAAAAAACTAACTCTAACATACTTGACTCATCTTCTGATTTGTATATGATTGTGTATTTTCATCAAGATACCCACACGCATTTTCCTTCTCCAACCTGCTCACAACAAAAGTTCATTTATCTTTCCATTTCCAAAGAAAGTCTCACACTTTCAGCCCTAGCAGGGGCTGGTTGCCCAGGCAGACCCTCTGATGGTGCTTGTCCTCATTCCTTCACAGTGCATCCATCGGGATTTGGCAGCCAGGAACATCCTTCTTTCAGAGAACAACGTGGTCAAAATCTGTGACTTTGGACTAGCCAGGGATATTTATAAAGACCCTGACTATGTACGGAAAGGAGATGTAAGTGGAAGAAAGTTAAAATTTTGATTCCTTTGAGGTTTGGGCTGATCAGTAACAACAGCTCTGGCTTCATGTTGTGTCTTTTCCATTCTCAGGCAAGACTTCCACTCAAATGGATGGCTCCAGAAGCTATTTTCGATAAAATTTACACAACGCAGAGTGACGTGTGGTCTTTTGGAGTGCTGCTGTGGGAAATATTTTCTCTAGGTAAGAATGGTTTTAAATCCTTTCTTCCCCCTAATTTATGGCTCTACTGCTAAGAAAAGCTTTTAAGAAAAGGTGATAACGCGGTGTTGTGTTTCTACTTCAGTTAGTGCAAGCGCACGCTGCAGATAAGGTGTAAAATTGAGTCACTGGGCTGAAGTCAATGAGCACTGCACCCGGCAAAGTACATGAAAACAGCGAATACTGGGGAGGGGGGAACAAAACAAAACCCAAACCCCCAGACCTAACATTCCTAAAAACTGAAACCAGCAGAGCACAGAGATAACACAAACCTCTGGTGCTCAGGAGTGAAATATTTCTTTGAGGGCATTGAAGAAGTTGCCCTGTCAAACCGTACTTCCCTCCAAACTGCTTTGCGAAACCACGCGGCTCAGAGACCGCAGAGGATCACGCCGCTGTTGACGGGGTGGTCCGACATTCCCAGCAGCCCGTACAACACGAGGGAGTTTGCCCATATGACATTTTACCCCAGCTCGATTATCTTCCCCACAAATCTAAGCTTGATTTTTCTAAGTAAGAGAAACGTGTTGGCAGCAGCTGCCATCAGGTTGATAGGAGAAGCAGTGCTAGACTGTGTAAGTCATTTTGGCAGCAAACAGGTAGAACGCACACTTTCCCGGCCATATCATTTGCAAGCCACAATATTTTTGAAAGAATACGGATGGTGTTCTTTGAGTACTATAGATTTCACCTGACGGTGCTGTTAGAAACCTCAGCCTCCCTGAGATCTGGTTACTGTCCAGCAGATAAAGCCCTGAAATTTAGACAAGCGGTCTTACAGACAGTTGGAATTTGCCGCTCTCAAATTCTCCCTGCAGAGTGGCAAGTTTTGTTTTCCTGGGGGAATTTAGGAATGTCAGCTCTGGCTTTTTAATCAGCGTTGGCAGACAAAAGAAAACAAGAAGCATTGTCAACTTAAGCTGCTGAATTTTAAAGCAAACTCTGTAATCTCCTACTATCTTTGGTTCGTGGATCAGCTGAAATTAAAATGCCAAGTCCAGATCTGGATGCAAAGTCTGAAGCTGTTTCTATCCTAATCCTTATTTAGAGTTGGCTGCAAAGATCCTAACCTGATCTCAGTCCAAGTCTTGGACTTCTCTCTAGTTCACATCGGCACGCAAAACAGAAAGTTCACGCTCAAATAGCAAAAACAAGCGGCAGTTAATGCTTTCTCCAGAGCTCAGTCCTATTTATTTAGCATTTTATATTTTGGCGCAACACCTCCGTGGCTCTGCAACAGCATCACCTGCTGCACGTGTTTTGAAATACCAGAGAAAGACAAAGCTCCAGAAGCCCCAGTTCTAACAGATTATTCAAGAAGATGCATTAGCACGCAGAGACGTGCTCCGAGGGGACAGCTGGGCATCTCCAAGGAACCCAGTGAGCTGAGCACAGACGAACGGCGAGGAATGCAGCAGAAGGCAAACTGTTTATATCGTTCCCAAAGGTCCTGACAGAGCTTAACAGATGTGAACTTCAGGTCATTGGGCCTTTAATACTGAATGCTCATAAAAATTAAAATATTACTGAAACACATCTTGCGCTATTTTTAAAAGTAATCTATCCGGTTTCTTTTAATTTTAGATAGTGTCTTTTCATAACAGAGGTGCTTACTTGGAACAATAGACTGTCCTCTTCTGAATTCAGAGGAATCTACTAAATTACTCCGAGGGCTGCCATCTGTAGAGCAGCCTCTGCCCTCGTTATGACGTAGATCACAAACTACTTTCTTCAATCCGTGGCACAGATTCAAAAGCAGTCATTTTCTCTAAGAGGGTTTTTCATACAGATCACCCAGGCATGTCTGTGGTTTGGCACTACTCGCATCTGCAGCTCACACGATAAATATTTAATTAAGGATTTGTGTCACTGATTGAACTCTCTTATATAAAAGTTTTACAGATCATTGAGAGCCAGAGGATGGAAGTTATTTGTCGTTGCTACAGGGTATGTTTTGGCTCCCATTTACAGCTGCTGCTTTTTCACTGGGTCCCGCAGACTTAGCACCCTCTAAAACAGGAAAAGATACTGATTAGCCAAATGCACCATTAAGTTTAGACATGGGTCCTTTCAGAGCCAGAAGTCAAATGAAGCACAATAGGCCTTTTCCAGAAAGGCTGACACTCTGGATCTCTTTTGGTGACACCCAGGGAAATCAGGACTTGAGAGACTGTTAATTTTCATTTGGGGCTGAGTTTGTCCAGAGCTTTGCCTTATTGCAGTGGGGTGAGCACATCTCCCGTCAGGTGACGCCAGCAACGGTTAATCCATCTTGAAATCACTTACAGGGCACTTTACGGAACGTTGGTGTCTCCTGGAATTTAAACGTGCACTGTTCAAAAAGCAATCACAGATAATTATGTAAACAAGCAGTGCCTGGCAGGATAACATCAGCATCTTATTATCCTACTAAAGTAAAAGCAAGATCAAACGAGTGCTACTATATCCAATGCATGCCACATCTTTGAGCACTTTGGAAGAGATTTCCCCTAAGGGAAATGTCATGTGTAGACCTTACACCATATGTTTCAGTCTACATTTCTCCCAAGCTGTCTCATCATCCCAGATCCAAGTTATCTGGCTTATCACACGGTCCAGATGAAGCACAACGGTGAGTGGAGGGGGAAAAGGCAGAGCTCCTTGCTTTTATGATCTGAGCTGCCTCCAGCTGGTAGGAGGCCAGCACCAGTCAAAATATAAATTAACAAAAGATCTGGCAATCAAGAATTACTCTTCTTTGCCTTCACTGTAGTTGCTTTCACCAACATCTTGCAGTTGATATGAGCAACGATGGAATCAAGGAAAGATAACTTAGATTGTGAGACCAAGTGGAATTCTCCACCTCTTCTCATGCAATTCTGCCACACTGCCCTCCAGATCTCAGTCCTGATCAATGTATTTGCAAGACAAATTCTTACCAATAACCTCTGCTCTGCTCATGAGCAAGAAACATTCTTAATACTGTGATCTAATACGTGCACATAAAGAAAATTTAGATCCACTGTGGCTGAGCGTCCAGAGCTTTGTTGAGATGCCCTCTTAGGAAGCTGCCAGAATCTTTGCTCCCCAGCGCCTGCTTTTGCAGACTGAGTGGTCAGATTCACAGAGTAGATTTCTGGAAACGGCCACGTTTTGGCACCCTCTTCATTGCTTTTATCCAAAAGATTTCTGCCGTGCTTGTTGTGCCCCCAAGTGCACAGCACATGATGGTGTTTCCAAACAGAGGAAAAAAAAAATATGCGGGAAACAGGCAGGAATGTTAGAGATGGTAAATCATATCCAGATTCCATTCAATCCCCGATGTTAAGACTTGATTAAATTTTTCTTTTTCTAAATTCACCATCCAGCCTCTAGGATGCCAAAATGCGAAAGACAAGGGGTTGCTCTGCATGTGAAGTTTTGACTGAGAAGGAACAGAGGAAAGCTTACAGATCTTTCAGGTCTATCCACAGCAGGTTCAGTAAACTTCCAAAATTCAGTGCAGGCATCTCTTGAGTTTTAACTATAAGGTCTGGATTACTCAGATGCCAGAGCACTTGCTCCAATTATATATTTGTCGCCCTTGTTTATGGCACATCATAAAGTGCAGATGTTACACAACAAAGACCACAACCTCTGAAAAGCCCCCACTTGCTCATCGGTTGAAGAGCACGTTCAACGCACACGTACATTTATCCTTCTGCAGACAACCCCTGACCCTGGAAAGTGAAATAAGTCTCACTCCTTTGTTTTGATGATTGCTGGGCCAGCTTGTGTGGAGGTTAACGTAACGCTGCTGGTCCCTTCACAGAAGTTGCCAAGCAATTACCGTTGCCATGAACTGTCCTCTCCGGGTTCACAGTAACAATTGAGTGGCCCGGAAGGTAAGCAGCACTGAATGCACCCTCAGAAAAGAAAACAAGGCTAAACGTTTGGAAGATCATTTTTCAAGGAAATTTTAAGAGGGCTGCCACACCACATACACAACACTAAACTGGTGAACTTGGAGAGGGGGACTATGATTGCACACCTGAGGCTGAACCACTGGGTTCTCATGGCCTTTCGCCTGCAGCTTTCTCTGTGCTCACTCACAGAGGCCAGAGGTTCTGAGGCAGTGAAAGATGAGCAGGACTGACTTACTTCATGTGCATTCACTTAGTGCAGGACATTGGCAGACTGACAATTTGGAAAACAGTATGCAACCGATTGTATGAGCTGGAACTTTTCTACCACCGACCAAGGGGTCATTTAAAGTCTCAAACTAATTGAATTTATTTCTCTTCTGCCATATTTTACCTTGGACTGGCCCTGGCTATATTACAAATGCAGAAGAGAGAACATGATTGAAATCTCCGAAGAGACAAAACACGCAGATAATAAGTGACTGCAACCCCATCTTTGCTCCAGTTTCTTTTACTGTCAGGCTCTGGGTAATCTCAAACGCTCAGCAGAAATCACCAACATGTGTTTAATTCACTGGACTGGGAAATGCAGCTTGTGCCCTTCTGAAGCCTCCTCATTTCTCCCCCCAGGTGCCTCCCCATACCCTGGAGTACAGATAGACGAGGACTTTTGCCGACGGCTCAAAGAAGGAACGCGGATGCGATCTCCGGAGTACTCCACTCCAGAAGTGTAAGAGCTCCTGCTCTTCTGATGAGAGCTGGTGCATGGCATTTAAGTGTAGCAAAGGAGACTTTATTCTGTTTTCAGTAAATGTTGCAGTTATGGGTATCTGGGGTGTCCTGATGCCACAGATGGGTACTAAAGACAGAGCCAGCTTGACCTTGGCCAACAACAGGATCAACAAATCTTCCCACATCAGCTGTGGTTCATGAGTCTCAGTGCAGGAGATGATTTCAGTTCTGTGGCAGAAACTAGCCATCTGTAACTACGACTTATTTCAGCACTACCAGTGGGGCCTATCAGTCCAATTTTAAGTTGGGTGAAAATAAAAAGCCTACAGGCTCAGTTGAGGTAGAAATACAGAAGGAAAAAGCATCTGACATTGAAACTAGAATAGAATTTCAGCGTCTTAATCCAAAACTATCTGAACAGTGACCAAAACAAGCAGCAGCAGAAAGAAACAGTTTGGAAGTAAAGCTCTGATCCTTTTCCTTTCTTAACATCTCTGGTTTTTATCTAGTTACCAGACAATGCTGGACTGTTGGCACGGAGTACCCACCGAGAGGCCGACTTTCACGGAGCTTGTGGAACGCTTAGGAGATCTTCTTCAAGCCAACGTACAGCAGGTACAGCAGTACAAACATTTTTTCAACAAACGTGCCCATACAGATGTACGCGGATGTGGATACGTGTATGTGTGTGCACAGGTAAACGCCGCGTCGAGTGGCAATATTAGATTCGACTTCATAACAGAGGTCATGAGGAAAAAAAGGCTGTGGGGATGAGTAAAGGAAATGTTAACTATCCAAAGGGGATTATATTTCAATACTAGCTGTTTATCCACTCATAATAAGCAGAAGCTTGCATTGATTAAAAAAATGCTGAGTTACCCCTTAGAGGAACAATAGAGCTTTATCTCCCAAACAATTTTAATTAGATTCCAAGACAGTAAACTGCCAGTAGTCAAACTGAACTTTCTCTCTCATTTTCTGAGCTTGTGTTCATCAGTGCTCTTAGGAGCTTTAAAATGATGCAGTTTAAAGCTCAGAAGTCAATTATATAATTATTAATTTCATGATAGTCAGATCAGTTGTTTTCTTCTTCAGTAAAAACAACCAGACCAGTTATGTAACTGTCTATTTAATTTAAGATGAAATCAAATACTCTCCTCCAGCTCCTTGGTGTTTGTAAACAAATTTAGTCAAGCTAAGTTGAAGAGGGCCCAGTTTGCAATATCAGGAGCTTGTGGGTTTATCTTATAACCACAGTAAATTAAGGAGGCATAAAAATCATGATAAGGGAATAGGGCACTTAACTGCTTCTCAAAATTAAAAAAAAAAGTCAAGCAAAGGGAAATCTGGACAAATAGTTTTAGGACCTTAAGGAAGAGTCATTTCTGAAGATTATTGCAGGGCTGTAATGACAATGCAGAGCTTATTAAGATGTGCGCCAAATTCCATTAAACCTGAAGCATCAATTACTTGCGAGGACAAGAAATAAAATGTTTTAAGACCATCATTTTAAGGACTGGCTCTTCCTAAGCTGCAAGTCCTTAAGTTGAATATAAGCAAAGTCTGCACACAGGCAATATGCTTTTACCAATTTCAAAATATGCTGAAGTCGCATCAGCCATAGGCGTTTTGCGACTTTGTGCCATTGCCTCCCTTCTCCCAAACACGCCACTTCAACTTGGATTTAGGTGTCCCCGAGACCGATCCCTCAAAATTCCCAAAGCGGCTGACACAGCAACAACACCACAGAGAACTGCTTTCCTGAAGTGCAGGTCGGTGAAATTCTGTTCACCTTCCCTGAGACAGAACACCCACACACCTGGAACACAGGAATTAACGATCACACGGAAATCGCTGCAAACTCATCCCAGATGTTGCTGTGAAAGTCATCAGAGGCAGCTACTTTGAAAATGGCTGCACAGATACCGACACTCTCCATATGCTGTGCCATATCGAACACCATCAAGTTAAACCAGAATCTAATCCTTTCTCAGTGTAAAAACTCCATGGAATATGTTTCACAGCTAAGGTGCAGCACAAAATGAACTTTCCCATCTTTGTGTTCTCTTATATTATTGATTACACAGGATGGCAAAGACTATATTCCACTGAACATCACCTTGTGCCCTGATGGAGAACCTAACTCCAAAACTTGCCCCGTGGAAGAAAACGTGAGCAACTGTGTTAATCGCTGGAGTGCAGTGGAAACTGGGTGAGCAAAAAAATACATGGGGGCAGGAGGGAAAGAAAGATTTGATCTCACTGGGCACTGTTGTCCTCTCTCAACATGGCTCTTCTAAAGGAGTTGGACACATTTATAAGGGTGCTGTTTGTTAGTTACCAGAGATAAAAAATGGAAATAGGTCCAGGAAACTCAGCTGTGTCAGGGAAGTGAATTTAGCTAACAACTGGTGCAGCATCTGCTTGGGTTTTGTGCTGACCCCTCGACTTTCTTGCTTTCAGTAACAACAGCAAGAAGCGCCCACTGAGTGTGAAGACATTTGATGAAGTGCCAGTGGAAAAGGAGAAAGTGATGCATGAGGTAAGTGAGGTGAGTGCATCCTTCTCCAGCAGCTTCACAGATCACTTGTCACCAGCACCAGAAACACTTACAGCTTTTGAAATCTGTTTGGTAAGAAAAAGCTTTAAATCAAGCAGAAGATTCAGCCCTAGCATCTCACAAGTAGGTCTGTGTGACAACAGAAGGACTTGCACTTAGGAGAACAAATAATCTAAAGAGAAGCTCATGCATGATTATGCTGGCTTTGATCGAGCTAAGGGGCTGTATATCACAGATTTCAATACTTTTTTTGCACCAGAAGAAAATTGAGCCTTTTAAAGGAAATGTGTCCAGAACACATTCTGGCTGGCTGCGACAGCCAATAACTCGCTGGTGGTGAGCACGTTCAGTTCTGGACAGACAAGACCAAGAGTCAAGTTCCTGCTCTACTTGATTCACACAAAGGGCTTTAAACCCTGGATTTTCCTCGCCCTAAACGAACGCATGCATTGCCGGTTTAACGGTGTGCTCCAGCCAAGGCTCACTCTTGGACAGACAGCCAGTCCTCAGCCCAAGTCTCTTGGGAAGGGTCAAGGCTACAACTTGTCCTGAACATATTTCATGTCCTTGACAAATATAACGTATTCCTCGCCCGTTCTCTTTTTAGCACAAAGTGATGCCCATTATTCCCCAGTATTTTGCCAAATGTAATTTCCATGCCTTTATCAGTGCATCTTAGGGATTAGAAGGCTTCAAATTTTCTCTGGCTCCTGCACCTTTCCTCTTGCAGGCTACAAATCTGTTCCTTTGAATCATACAGAGACATTTACTAAATAGATCCAGTATCAGTAAGAGATTACTGCTGCCAGAGTCAGCATTATTTCCCTATTCATGGCATTTTAAAGCAAGTCCTTGCACGACAGGGGAAAAATTTCAAAAAAGGGTAATACTGCATTGACAGATCAGAAATAAATGTGGTATTTCAGTGGGGATCTTTTAAAGGAAAATTATGGTGTGATCTACTTTTGGACAAAGAAAGTGCACTTGAGTTACTAAAACCCTCTTAAATACCAAGAAGTTAATACTGATTAGGTCATTATTTCAAGCAGTTGCCCAAGAACTCTAAAAGTGCTCCACCACACCTTCCTGCAATTGTGCTACTTATCTGTAGCCCTGTTGTTACTCTTTCAACAAATCTTCTGTGAGCAAAATGCAGAGCAGCGCTCAGATAAATTGTTTCTAGACCACTTGTTTTAAAGAGAAATCATCAAGACAAAAACCAGAGCGCAAAGCTCGGTTCTACTGAGGTTTTGACAGACTTGATTAATGTAGAATTTTGCTTTTTATTTAATGTTTGCTGGGTTGTTTGGTTTTTTTTTTTTTTTCCTATTTCAATCGATTTGACTGGTAAAATAAGACTAACTAGAGTTTCGCTTCCAACATGGAAGTCTTTTGCTTGCTTGGATTTGACAGGGAAACATGCAGCTTTCCAGCATCACAACATTCTTCAAATGCAAAGGAATTCCCCAGAAGACTTATTAGTTTTTTTAATTACTTAAAACAAGGAGCGTGCATGTCTGTGACCTCATGTGGCACTATCACAATACAACTCAATCTTACTTGCAACCTTTAGACTCAACTTTAAACGCAGCAAAATCACCACCTCAACTTTAAAACTACTCAAGACAGTTTCATTGGACAGGTCATCCGAAAAAACAAAAACAAAACAAAACAAAACACAAAGTACAATGAGCCTTTTAGGCTCTGCATCTTTTCAAAGCATTTGGATTTGCCAAAATGCTACTAAACTTCCACTTCCTTAAAATTTCAATGTTTCCAGTAGCATATTTCTAGTAGGTACTTAGGGTACTTTTTCTCCGAGGAGCCTAGCCAGTATTACTGGATATATTCTTTATGAATTTCTGTCTATTCGTATCTCAGCTCTCCTACCTAGATGGCATCCATATGTCATGCTTAATAACAATTTCCAGTTTGAAAATGTCAAATTATTTTTTGATACATTCATTTTAAGGGTGCTCTTTCAAGATACAGCTCAAAAATTCTGTCACCACAAAAACAAAGCAAATGTTCTCAGGCTAAATAGCAACGTTATCAGGAACAGCTGGATAAAAATGGATAATACAGGCCTTGATAGGAGAATACTCTGAAGAATGGGCTTAACATCACACACCAAGTGGATATGTGTGTTATTAAACATTCTCCTGCCCTTGCTTTCTCTGCTCTGGAGCCGGAGACAGTGTTGTAAGGTGAAATTCTATCAGCTTGCCTAAAAGTGGTATAGTCACAACATAAAGTATCTGGAATTTCGTATTCTAACCCTTGGCTTTCCTTCTCTACTGACTTTAAGAGTGGATGTTCTGACTCTTCTCCGTGCTCTGCCCATGGAAGCCGTTTCTAATTTAAAAGTCCAGCCACGACCACTTGGCGTTCTGCTGATGTTGTGGTTTGTTTTTTTTTTTTTGCTGCCCAGGAGTCAGACAGTGGAATGGTGCTGACCTCAGATGAGATCAAAAGCCCAAAGAGGCTGGAAATCCGTTCTTGGCCTTACGGGATCATGGCTCTAGCGTGAGTACTTTTTTGGTATTTCTTTTTAGGACAGAACAATGCTTCTGAAAGTTTCATTTTTGTTTCCCATGCCAAAAGGAAAACTCTTCAGACTATCTAAACAAGCTAGAAGGAGAAGCAACTCTACATTTCAGTCCTGTAACCGAGAGATTATGGTTAACGTATGTTAAGATCAGGAAAGTTACAACGTAGACTTTGCTTCCAGAATAAGAGTTGAACATAAAACAGACTTGCAAGTCTCTGAAAGGAGGTCTTCACCTTCCTAGAAAAGTATAACAACAGTAATGAGTTTTCCAGGTTCAAATGCTGATTTGCAGGATTTCAAAGAACAGCTACCCAAAATACTTAAAAAGGAAACTTTCTGTACCATGGAATTCCATGTGGTTAATTAAACTAATTAGATTTCTACTGAATTGCCTAGAATTTTCTGAAATCTATTGATGAGATTTCCGTTAGTTTTCTCGGTATGAAATTCAATGATCTTTCCCAGCAGAGCAATTGCTTGTTTTACATCAAGTCACCACTTTTCTAAGTTAAAGAGAAATGACAGGTGAGGAAAAACTAGTACATTTTCTGCATAGCAGGGGAGAGTTTGCATGAGAGAGTGTGCAATGAGAGTCTAACGGTATTTCAGAGAGGCTAACTCCCTCACTCAAAGGGAAAAACAAGACGGAAGGAGCTTGCCTTGTCTTTTCAGGCCTTAAAACCACAAATTCCTAGATATTTGAAGATAGGAGAGAAGGAAAAAGAGGAAAAGGGAAAATGTTACAGAGGGAAGGCTAGAGAGCATGGCAGCATTAGCAGGGAGCATTCAAATGCTGCAGATTCTGCTGGAGAGGAGTGTGACTTCAGGAGTAATGTCATTCAGCAGTTATTTCCCCTGCAGTACCGTCCCGGTGTTGTACCTGTTGGGGGATTAGCAGAGATCTAGATACTGGTCTGTGTTTTTATCCTGTGCGCCTGCTGAGAGGATTTCTGCACCCTGCATCGCTATGGAGACCAAATGGCACCAGCTCTAAAAAAAAGGAACTCAAATGTCAGGAACTGCATTGCTATGAAGCTTTACCTGAGCTGATTTACCTCTCTTTTTTTGCGCGATGTCATGTCGACAGAAATCCAACACGTATACACACAGGCACAGCCTCCCCAACAGGATTTATCCTTCTGAAGATTTCTGTCCATCACCTCCGACTGCAGTTTCCCCCGCTGCATTTCCCCCATTTGGATAAATAGCTAGCAGAGGAAGGTTCTCTCTCTCCCCCTTGCAGGCTTTCTGCTGAAAATCAGATAAATCAACATCCAGCCAGATGCAAAAACACAAAAATCCCATAAGAGCTTGTTCTGAGATTTCCAGGAAAACCTGAACTGCTCTCGGGCCCCTGGGACTGAGCACAAAATAACGCGGCTCTGCTGGGTTCAGCGACTCTCTCCGGCTGACCCACCCCTCCCCAGGGACACTTCCATGGGGATCCCATTCGTCGCAGGATACCTGAGACTGCCTGTGCCAGCCAGACCGCGAAAGACCATCTTAACGGTGGTCTGCTCTAAAAGCAAACACTACAGCAAGCTGTGCTTGTCGTCTCCTTATTCCTGGGACCCAAGCTACCACCAAACACACAGAGGTGTGTTTTTTCTTGGCCACATCCTTCATCGAGTATTTGAGATCCAGCTGAGAAAGCTATTTTTTCAGCCTCTTTATCTATATATCTTGCAGACTATCATTGGCACAAATAACATTTTTAACATCGTCGCAGAGCATCCCGACGACCTCTTGTTTGAGGACATGACATCCCTTGGTGCTTCTGCACCGCTAACTTGAAAAACAAGCCTCAAAAGCATGTAATAGCCTAGGAGAGGTCAGAAGAGAGTGCTGGTTTAATAGGGGAGATAAAGACACCCTTGTTAATTGTGTATCTCTCTCTATCAAAAACATTTACCCTGGCTCCTTTTCAAACAGTCTTTCTTTTCTAAAACAAAACTGTTCAAAGGCTTAGCATGTTTTCTAAACCAGGGTTGCTGCATTTATTTTCTTGGCCCAAACCTTGCTGTTTATTTATCTTGTATTCATTCCTCTGTTGAGTTTAAAATTTGGCAACACTACACACCACCAAGTGTCAGTGTCAAGAGTTTATTGAAGATGAATCTGATACTCTGGGCCTGGAACCACTGTTAGACCAGACTAACCATTTCTGAGCTCTAAGCATTTTATACCACTCAAGTATAAAGTCACAACAGTAGCTGTAGGGAGAGACAGAAAGATTGACCGGAATAACAACACTGGAGTTGGCGTTCAAGGAGGCGTGTTCAACACGGAGGGGACTTAATGACGAGATGATTCTCACGTCAGGTTTCCTCTCTAATACTAACGAGCTACTGCCAAGCACCGCTTTAAAATTCTCCCAAAGTCTCTATAATCAAGTTATTGTTTAAAATTATAACCGATTTGATATCTGCTCTGTTGTGCTCCCTCCGTCTCTTTAACCCAACACCCTCAGGTGCTCTCAGATCACTTCTCTGGTTCTGGCCAAGTCCCACAACACCAGCTGACACGCTCTGGGCTCCAGACGCTGCGTCCAGGTCGTGTCACCAAGGGCTCTGCTTTTGCCAAAACCAAACTGGGCCTCAGGCAAGTCAGTAACATCCAGACAAACGGATTTTGCCGAGGAACATTGGGCATTCATGTCCAAACGCAAGGTGCTCGACAAAAACACAACCCAGCTGATTGGGCTGGAATCCTTTCGCATCTCCTCAGAAACATGAGGCGCAGAAATAGGTCTGGTCCATAGCAGAACTTAGGTTCAGATTTTCCTTCTGTGATGAGCACGTCGAGATAGCAAATGGACTTACCGATGTGTCATGCGGCACCTGGCACTGTCACCTGGCTTGAGCTCTCTAAAATATAAGTAACTTGGAAGGGATGGCTAACTGAGAGTTATGTAAGCCACTTTTTGTGGGATTATACTATATGCTTATGGTGGCAAGGCCTAAAAGGAGAACTGTGGAAGGCTGTGGTCCCTGGCATGTTTTTATCTGCAGTGCTTTTCATCTCACTGCATTTTGAGTGCTGGTGCTGCTGACGGGGCAGCTGACCAGTTTTGCCACACATGCAAGGGGATGCAGACTTAATGAGCGGGTGGCCCTGGCCTGTTAAACCTTTATGTTCACTGTACTCATATTCAGAAGTGCTTCAAAACAACCAATTCTTGATTGTAAGCCCATGTCCATAGACTACCGAGGCACTGATGCTGCCAGAGGGAAACCCAGGACTGAATTCTCACCACACAGCACCCTCTCTGAAATGTATTAAAGCAAAATGAATCAGTCATAGCTATCAGAAATAAAAATAACCCTGTATTTCTTTCATTCCATAAAAACTTTAAAAAAATAATCACTCTTACTCTGCGCCTCATTAAACACCTATGAAAGCTGTTATAAAGCCCCAAAGTGCCTACGTGTTATTATGAGATGTCATCATGAGACAAAGTGCTCCACTTGGCAATGCTCACCCCAATTTCTCATCTTTCCCTAAACACAGATCCTGAACACGGCCAGGAGTTCTACACAGACACAATAGTCTATTAGTTTTTCCCATTAAAGGCAAGATACTTGGGCATCTTATTGCAAAGCAGTAAGAGCTGCTGGGAATAAGTGTTAGACTTGGTGCTGCAGTCCCTCACTGGACACAGTGATTTTCTTGCAGCCATCTCTTTCTCTGCGCTCCTCTTCAAGCTATTTACTCTGAGATTCAGGCTTTTAGAAACTGGCTCCCTCTCATATAAACAAAATTGGCTCCATTAGTGATTTCCCAGCTTTTGGATGATTTCAGTATTTTCTACCTCTAACCAAAATCTCAGGTTCATAAGGTAGGATGAAGAAGTCTCATAAGGTCCTTTAGGTTGACACCTCTCCAGAAAACATAAAAAAGATTGTGAAAGATTACCTAATATTCAGGCTAGCTTTTCCTCCACCTAGTTTAACTCCTAGACTTCTAAGCTTCACCTCTACTAAGATATCTGACGCAGCACAGCATTCTTCTCAACTTCTAATATTGGTTCTTCCAGCGCTTTTGTTACCTTTGTGCTTCTCCCATAAACGTCCCCAGCCTGCAGGTATCTTTCTGAAAGCAAGCAGCACAGTGCCGCGCCTCGGCTAACTCCGCTCTCGGCCCACGAAACAAGGCTGCAGCCAGCTCACCACATTCTCCACAACAAGTTTCCCCAACCATCACTCCACGGAAACGTGCACGTTACGAAAGAGGGTCTTGTAGGTTACAAAATCTGTTTGAGGGCAGAACACGGCAGTGGTTCAGGTTCTCCTTCCCCTCATCCAGCCGCAAAACGGTTCTTGCGAGGACAAACGAGTTTTCACGTTGGTCATTTTGTAAAATGTGATCAGCTCGGGTCAGCGAGCAAATGTGTTTCGCATGAATGTCACGGTATTTACATGCCCAGTCTTCAGTATTGCGCCGTGGTGAGAATACTAACGGGCAAGTGGGACTGGGCTGAGACACGCGCAGTTATGAGCAGATTTATCACAAGCGAACATCTCTTTTTATCGCCTCCTGCAGCTGCAGCACTCAGTCAGGCAAAGGCACAATCAGTACAGAAATACCTTTTGGGGCAGCGTAATGCCAACCCAGGAAAAGCACTGAACCAAGTAATGGCTAGCTTTTAATGAAATTATTTAATTACATAACCATTATGAACTTCTGTAGCTGCATAATTGTATGATTAATCAAATCTAATGCCTTCAGTCAAAAAATGTTTATCGGCAAGGCTCAGGGAGAATTTTTCTATCTTCTGCAAGGTAGTACGACGGGCTTCAGAGCTTTCCTCTGAAGCATCAAGTACTGACCACTGCCGGAGGCCAGACTGACATGAGTCAGCGTGGCAGTTTCTATGGTGCAAATGAGGTTCCAAGGACAGAGGGAAAAGCGATGCCACAGTCTCGTTTTCCAAAGCACAGCCCAAGCATACATGCATTTCTCTGTCGCTGAGCATGAACCGAGTAGATTGAAATGTCAGTAATACGGAGCATTAAAGGGGAAAATGCAAAGACTCTCACATAGCTTTAATTTAGGAAATGCATTTCAAGGAAAGGAATAGTTTTGAAAGTTAATTGCTTTTTTGGTCCACTATAAGACAGCTAATAACAAAACTTGCTTCTGACCTAACTCATCAGCTTCCCATCTCTGGAGTAAATATTAGATGTCGGTATTTGTGAGTCCTTCTTCAAACAGCAGCATGATTTCAGTGATAGACAGAGTCATTCCCACAGATCCAGGCTCCTGATCCACAGAGGCAGAAATCTAACAAGGACACTTGCTGGGAGTCTACATGGGTCTGAAAATTTCCCATGGTGTGGCCAAACTAAACCCTGATGCCATTTCTTTTTCTCCAGCACTCTGGGATATGCCGCAGGCCAAGTTAAATAGATCCTTTCAAGCTTCTCTATCTGTCTGCACTGACAACTTTAATACCTGGCAAATTAGAAGCCGAAGCATCCATGGAATTGTCTGACATGAGTCAACAGAATGGAGAAACAAAAAGAAAGATACATAAAGAAGCAGTGAAGCAAAGTTGGGGATCTATTGCTCATGCCAGGGAAGAATTTACAGAGAACGCACGTGTGTATAGGAAGGGACAGTCACCAATGTCTAGGATACAGAAGAAGTTTCAACTCACACTTCCCTCTGGACAAAGAGGAAAAACTTAGATAGTGAAAGCAGCATGTGCTATGCTTTTGTTAAAGTTCTCAGCGTTACTAATTATTGAAGAATTTCTGCTCTGCCAGTCAACAGGTCTAAAAGCACAGCACCATTTGCTTTTATCTAGAATCCCTGCCTTTGTGTTTTAGAAGTCACAACACACCACACACTCGCAACCTTTCCAGAACTAGCAAAAATTTAATTTAAGATGCTGCCAGTGGTTTTGTCAGACAGATGGAATATCTGCAGCACGTGGGAAAACTGAAGCTTTTGACAGGTTCCAGATTCAGAGGCAGGATAACACAACTTCTGAAGCCATGGTAGCATAACCTAGCAAGATGTATTTACCCTTTCACAGCTGAAAAACTGGGTCTGCTTGGTATTACCATTCTGTCATATCAAACATCAACCTGCGCTGAAGCCTGCAGCGGTTCTTTGTGCTGCACCACCACAAAAGGACGACAGCGCACACAGGTGGTGCCTTGCATCTGCTACTTGTCCTGCTCGTGACTTTTGTCCTCCTGTCTCCAACTACTGTACCTGTCTCTTAACTCTCATTTTGTGTCCTGCAGCAGGAACCAACTTTGCTTGCTTTCTAAACCATCACACAACACAAATAAAATAAGTATGATGAACTATACAATTATCTGATGAATTGTTGATTAATCAGATTTGGTTTAGTATCATTAGAATGTAGCTTTATGATACTTTAAATACATCCAAAATAGACACAAAAAGTGCCTGAGCCCTGCTTGATTTTAAATTCTCCCAGGCACGCTCCTGAGTCATTCCAAATTGAGATGCTACGCTGCCATCATCAGCCTCTGAGTGAGGCTCGTCCCAAAGAGCTGCGTGTTAGAGGGTCCCTAAGCAAAGCAGCGAAACTCAAAAGCCATTCTCACATTGGGATCCTTTTGCAAACCAATCCTAATTCCTCAGATGGAAGAAACCAAGCTTAAGAGAACAGTATTTTTAAGGCAGCATATGACAGAAAGTACCTTTTTTTTTTTCTTCACAACGCTCGCTGTTCCTCAAGGTGACCTTGTGATACAAATCCTCTCTCCAGGGTTCTCCTACTCTTCAACACTGAGGTTGCTTCACATGATGCAAGTTGCTTCTCTCCCACCACTTTCATCACCTGTAATACGGGAAGACAGCAGAAAATGAAAGCCAGCTCCCTTTAATAGCATCAGTTACAGGCCAGCAGTTGTAGCATTGAAAAGTGCAGCCCTTCACTCGCGTACTGCTCAGTACTTTTAAAGGACTAGGGAACATGAGAGAGATTTTGCCCTACTCTGCACGACTGTGTTCAATAAGCACTCTTGCTTTCAGTATCATTTTAAATTAGAGTCCGTCATAGATTGTTCGTTATTTCATCCTTTATTACACTAAAGAAAAGTCATAGCCTTCAGTTCTGCTTTCAGAAAAGTCAAATTTTCACAGACCTGTGTCAGAACAATGAGAGAGAACGTTATTGTGTGTACAGGACAGGTGCATTTATAACCAAGATATATATATATAGTGTATTGAAATATGGTAAGCTAAAAAGACAGGGCAACAGGACTCCTGGATTTACTCCTAAATCCACTTTTAAAATGACAAGTTATTTGAAATGCCCAATTCAATTCCCTTATCCACTCTGTAAAACAGCAGCGCTTTCCTACAGGGTGCTTCAAAGGCAAACTGAAATGTGTTAAATATACTTTTTAATAATTTTGACTATTAATTACACACAGAGACAAAACCTTATGGAGGCAGGGGCAATACATTCTGCTGTTTGTTCTCAACAGGCGGAGAGCCGTTAGCAAGAGCAAAGAATCCATATTTTCTGACCACGAGCGTGAGGCTGTCAAATACCAGCCAGCAGTGCAGGCAGAAGAGGACACCATGGACTTCACACTGGAAGACTCCGTTCTCCTTCCTATGGATCCGACCCTGGAGTGCCACAGCCCACCCCCGGATTACAACTCCGTCATTCACTACTCAGCCCCTCCGGTGTAACCAGCCCCCACCGAGCCACGGCATCTTGCACCTCTCAGCCACACTAGATTCTCATGTGCCTCCACGCCTGGGGAAAAACAGAAGGAATTCTGACAGGACAACGGTTCGTGTGTTTCTTCTAGCACATCTCTGACAGGAATAGAAACATTTGAAGAGCATCTTCTTTGCTATCTTTAAAGGCCTATTGCGTCATGTGCAGAAAATTAAAATTCTAAGGGAATCGTAGTAGGAGCTGTAACCCAGGGCTGCTTCCATTCCTTCCTCCCCTACCTGCGGCTGTTCATGGGCATTTGCAGATCTACAAGTTCCTTCATCCACATTTTACTCCATAAGAATCACCAAGAGTCACATCAAACTAGTTGTGAAGACGAGGTTCATACTGCTGGCCCCGCACACAGCCTGCAGGGATTTAGGGCAGTGCTGTGAGGGAGCAGTTGGAAACAGCAGCCGTACACACCAACGCTCTGGTTTTGGCAAAAATCCAAGACGGAAACGTTATTCTTAACCTGGGATCTCGCCTTCTGTAGATATTTAGAAAATATTTTGAAATTCGAAACATTTTTGTTGCCATTTATGACTTAATAATTGCAACTGCTTATAGAATACCCTCCTAAAAACGATAAGGCACAGAGAAAGCTCATGTGAGATATTACTCATGTATCAAGAGGCAGGACGGTCTTTTGGGCCATCAGGGCATACAATGTGGTTAAATCTGTTTCCCTGGGGCTTCTCCTTGTTCAGACAGTAACTTATTTAGCACACATGCAATAGGGAACCTCGACGGAGATGTTGCAAGGCAACAATCACTGCCTGACACAGGAACCTTCTTAAGCTTCAACAGACAGAATTTCCCAGTGCGTATGCACCTTTGTGTGAATGCGCCCAAAATATGCATTAACAACACGAGAGTTACATATAAATGCACATACACTCTTGAGGCACCATCAGGGTTTTATGTTTCCTTTCTGCATACAGGCGATTTACTTAGAAAAAAAAAATTTTTTTTAAAATATCATTTCCTTTGGATTCTGTGGCAGATGCCCAGCAGTTGGATCCTGGGAATACTAACCCATGCTAAACCGTAAGCATATGTAACTCATATTTGACTGTCTTGCCAAGGTAAATATCAGTATGATATGCAATGCCATCTGTATCTAAGCCCTTCACAGACTCCTGGCAATTCAAAGCCTGAGCGTGCAGGACAACGGATCACAAATTCTCACATTTGAGAAATTCACAGTGTATTGCCTCCTGCCCAAAAGCTGCACATGGCAGGGACTGCAAATACCTGTCCCAGGTTCCCTGCGTAGCACATGCATATGTACAACTTCAAAAATAAGCAAATAGTCCTTGTCATGTAATGTGCTCTACAATTAGAGTTGACTTTAGAAGTCTAGGAATGGAGAATTACCGAGGGTGCAAGCAGAAAAGCAAGGATGACACAGATTTCATTGTCAGCCAAGGCTATAACCTCCCAAGTTATAATCTGTAAATGGCTCTGTGCAGTCTCTTCCGAGGTCTGCGCAACTCTTTCCTTTTCTTTAGACTTGGCACTGACTTGACTTCTTCAAAGAAAAAGTTTTTCTTTGTGATTACAAACTAAAGGAGAAAAAAGAAAAGTAATCCAACACTTGCAAAACAATTCCCTTTCACCTTGGCGAAGATAGCCTCGCAGCAGTCAAGAGAACATTTCTGGATGTCGGTTACAGTTGGTTCCATTGAAGCAAACACAAACAAGGCTCAGGTATTATCAAAAGGGGAAGCAAATCCGCAAACCCCAAACCACATAAACTGTGAATGCTAAAGCGTCTGAAGTCTGGGCTCTTGGGAACTGCACCTCTCCTTGACTTCAGACTCAACGTGTTAAGGAAATCACCGGCAGTAACTCTCAAGCCCCTTGCTCATAGTGGACCTGTAGTTGCTTTATTATGGTCATTTTTGCACTTCTTTGTATTTTAGTACCTATCTATTAAGTAGAGTTGGGCATACAACAGAAGAAACTACTGGGAAAGAATTCATTTGATGAGCCCCAGGAAGCTCATTGGATCAGCTTTTCTTTAAGGATTAATTAATTATCTATAGCTCTCATCAAATAATCCAGTGCCTCTTTTGGAAATAATTTATTCGCTTGCAAAAAAAAAAAAGTGCAGTCAGTTTGTCCAGCTCTACTATTAATGGCGTCAGTGTGAGACAGTTTGTTAATTGTGCCTTGTTCTGTAAGTTAAGAAAATAACAATGTTTAAAAACCTTTGCTTATAAACTTTAAAATAAGTACACATAGAGGAAAAACCAAACAAACCAACCTGCGAGCACGCTCTCTATTTTGAAAAAGAATGGGAAATGCTCCCATGTGAACTATCTGCTTCTAAGAGAGTTGAGTACATCATCTTTCCACTGTATCAGGGACAAACTGAAGCAGTTTCTCCGAGGCCAGAGGACCTGGGCACACGCTCACGGGGAGCGCTGGCAGTCACGGCCGGTGCTCGGCCACACGTCTCAGCCCTTCAGCAGCGCCCGACGTGAGAACAGAGCGCAGGCCCAAGGGCTCAGGACACGTTTTAAAGCACTGATTGCGTCGGCAGCCCCCCAAAACTGAGGGCTCCTCCACAGGGGCAAACCCCCCAGCAGCCGTCCCGAGCAGCGCGGTGGCCGTTTGTCCCGAGAGCACAGCCACCCCTGAGCCCGCGGCAACAGCCTTCGAGTGCTCTGCAAACGGCAAGGGACTGACGTTCGGGCAGCTGCGTTTCCATTTGAGCACAAGATTTTGTTCCTCCTTATAGTAAATGTAACAAGCAAAAGTATTGCCTGAAAAAGTATTATTGAACATACGTATTCTATTTTATTTACTAATATTTTGTTTGTCCTCTTCTCTCCTCCCTTAATTTAATTATTGTTCTTTTCTTACAACGATGTATATAGTTTACCCAGTAGAAACAGATATAGCGATTCATTTATATGGTAAAAATTTGTAACATTTTAGTTAAAAGAGAAAGAAATATCCAGGCATAACAGAGTTAAGTATTGTTACTAAACATTTCACTAATGCTTGCAGGCCAGGCTCCAGTTTACAGTACCCTACTAGTGGCATTTCACAGCAGTTCTCCTCTCGGTTGTGAGTATCTCTGGCTCTCACTTACTCTCCACGTTATTTAGTTTGAGTTAGGAAATAGGGATCTGGAGGAATCTGGCAGGTTCATCTCATTCCTGGAAGTGCCACCACGCGGCTCATGGTAAAGGCGAGGAATTTCCACTGCCTCCGATTTAACTGAACGCTGGTGTATCGGCTACAGGATCAGAAGGGCCAAACTGTTTCAATGATGCGATGCTTTATTATTTTCTCAGACTTCTCAGGGATTCTCACTCAGCTGCCTGCTTTATCTAACCTGACTGAGCTCAATGGCATCTGGTATTAACACAGACCTTAGTTTTCTTTAATGGTGCTTACTTCCTCTCTTGTAACCCCAGAGAGCCAGGGCAGAGGAACTCGGAGCTCACCGCGGAAATGTGTTGTCTTCTCCACAGCAATCTCGTGCCATACAGGTGTCCGAGGATAAGTGCCTTCACCTGCACATTATTGTCTGGGCTGGTGTTGTTAACAGCCTGCTTTCCCATCTCTTTTTTTCTTCACAGCCTCTTTGGACTGCTTTTCTCTGCCTTTTGAATACCATCAGGAACAGGACTCATTTCACTCTGCTGTTTCCTGTATATTCTGTGCTTACAGAGGCTGAACTAGATAATCTAAAGCAAGCTTCTTCGCATTAATTTTTTTTTCCAATACAGCCAAGGAAAACTAGCTTACATTGGTTTGTCTGAAAGCCTCTCTGTATCCTTCTGACAGTGACGGAAGCTTTTTAACCTATTGATTTTCCAATATTTGCTATGTGGAGCAAAACAACGGTCGGCGATTATGCGAATCTTGACTTTCTCCTAGTCCTTTGTCAAACAATGAGGCTTCTCTTAGGTTCTTCCAAGTTCTCCTCACAAGAAGGGGATCCTAACGAGGACACTGGGCCCACACCACCTCCTCATGTTATCCAGAAAGGTCAGAGAATAACCTAAAGCTGGAGTCATCCAAATTCTCTGAATGCCAGCGACCTAAATGTTTAGCACCAGTTGCTTGGCAAACACCTTGGGAAACACGTGCAGGGAAACATCACTAGCAAATAGCTACAGACCAACATAAAGCGTTACTGGGTTTTCCCGGACACAGGAGTTACCCAGGATCATCAGAATCGTACTCAGGGTTCAGCCCACAATTTTTTTCTTACCATAAAGCAAATGGAAAACACAGAAGGTAGCAATAAAGTCTTTTGGCCCTCTCTGACATGGTCAAACCCTGAGATCTATTCTCCTGGGTTTATAGCACACTACAAAAAAAAAAAAAAGAGCCAAATAATGACACCAGCACCACCTTACACAAGTAAAATCAGGGAGCACTTCAGGCTTTGACCCTATCAAGAATCATTCACTGGACAGGATGTGTGTGTTGAGCTCAAGCGCTGGCTTGTCTGTTTGTTCTCGTATTGTGTTAACATAGGGGAAGACCAAAAAAAAAACCACCCAAAACTTGTTGGACTGAGTCATTTGGGACCCCAAGCAAACTGGAGGCGCTAAGGTGTGGTGTGCACCGAGCAGCATCCCACCGCCCGGCCCGCCTAACCCTAACCCCGACGACAAGAGCCAGCACGTCCTTATCACTCAACTCTTCTTTCCTTAGGCCTTGAGTTGTCGAAGCAGCTAAGGAAAACTGGGAAAACCCAGAAAATCAATTAAGTGCCACCTGATACTCAAAACACTAAGGAATGTTTGTCTGCCATGTTCCTGTCTGTCTGAAGAATGTATGCACTGAAAACAACGCTTTCTTATGTAGTCACAAATTGTACTGTATATTAACCAAAAAAAAATAAAAAGATTCTATATTTATACAGCCCAGGGCTCCTTTGTGTCATCTCTTGGCTTGAAAAGCACTGTCCTTGAACCAGAATATAAATAAATAATGCAACGGTTTGGAGAGATTTTTTTTAAAGGCCTAGATCAGATCTTCTGCAGGGACTTCAAAGGGTAGAACATAAGCTCCGCTGTCATTGCTCAGAAGTATCTACCAACTGCATTTGCTCAAAGGATTCACAGATCTGGGAAAGTGCTAGCCCAGCATACTGGAGAAATACAAATCTAGCTGCCGCCAAGAACAGCCCGTGAAACAGAGGCGGCAGTCTTGTTAAATTTAAAATAAATAAACAAAATAAATAAATAAATGGGACTAAGACGGGAGACAGACCCAGAATCCTGAATTCCAAACAATACCCCCATTAGCCAGTGCATGCAAGTACGTGAAGATCATTTGCAGAACATGGTTACATTTGGGGGGTGTTCAGATTCAAAAAATTCCAGAAACTGCGTTTCAGTTAGCTTACCGAAATATTCTAAAGAGAACACTACTGAATAAATATTTATCAACACACAGCCATGGCGTTCCTGTTGAATTTTCACTTGCAGAATGGCTGCACCGTCAAAAGACAGGATAATCATGCTGCTCTTTTGTAGTTAAGGTCTAACATCTAGAAGGCTGAGGAAAAAAATCTCCCAACAAGAGTCAAGGGAAGCAGACCCGCTGCTTTCCTTACCAGCCAGCTAATCTTTCCAAAATACTCTCTCCCATCTCTCTTTCCATTTTGGTGGCACAGCAGGTAAGTACTGGCAGAAAAAGATACAAGATCTTTGCAGATTTTTACAGGCTGACAAATACTAGCTTCTGCCGATGTCTTAAAATAAATACTGTTATTAGGAGGAAAAAAAAAAAAGTGTGTTTGAGTTTTAGAGCCATTCTTCCCTTAGCACAGTCTTAAAAGTTATTGGTCTGTGTATTTTGCTAGTCACATTAAAAACTATGAAGCACTCAAGTCACTTCAAACATTTTACTTTCTCTTCATCCCCTGTTCCAAACAGTCCTAGAAATAAGTGTCTAAATTATACATGTCATTTGAAGTGTAGCAATCTCCTTTCATCCACATAATGAGCAAGAACATTCTTCTCTGCAAACCATAAAATGTTTTAGTTACTTATATAACGTGTGAGTCATCGCATGCTCGGCAATATAGAGCCTCCGTTACGGGGAAACTAATGTATTAAATGGTGGAAGGAAAATATACAAAATTAACTCTGATTCGCTTTTAGCACAAAATGTGAATTATTAATCACGCAGAGCTTGAGTTACACTCGTGGAAGGTACTGACATGCCTTGGGAAAGAATTTTGGGGAGAGAAAAAAAAAAAAAAAAAAGAAGTACAACACTAGCAATCAAGACATCTACGTTTTTCTCTTAGGTCTCGGCCAGGGTACATAACCTCTCTGTTCCTTACGTTTGGCGTATATGATGTAAAAGTTTTTTATTTCTACAGCAGCAGCATTTAGAGATGGGAGACCAGAAAAGAAGATGAAGCCCTGCAAGGGCCATAGATATCGGCACTTTTTCACAGTCCTGAAGTCAGTTAAGAAAACTTACAGGCAATTTTATGTTACGGTTTTATATAGGTGCTTCTGCCTTTTTCTCTTAATACTACTTCACTTGTCAGTTAACAAATAGCACCCAGTGCTGTCTCGTACCAGAATTTATCCATGTATCACATCTACATGGTGACAGTAGTCATTAGCTAATCAGATCCACCACATTAATTGTGAACTGCCCATTTCCCTGAAATCCTTTCAGGGTTTCATTCTTACCACAACGTTCTGGAAGGACAAGTCTCCAAAATCAAACTTCTAAAATTATTACAAAATTTTTTTTTAAAAAAAAAAAAAACAACACAACCTAAGACGACAGTCTTCTCTTCTGCAGATGGAGCAGGAATTTTATCTCTTCCAGGTCATATGGAAGTGTTTCCCCCTTTCCCACAAATTTTGTATTTTCACAGTGAAAACTTTGTAATTTATAACTTTTCTCTGTTGTCTTTCTTCCACTGCAACACTGCTGAAGAAAAATTCAAACCCGGTAAGATAAAGAAGCCCAAAGCGCAACAAAGTCCTTGTTTTCACACTGAACTAAAAGACGTTACCCCCATACCAGGCCTGTGCCTTCTGCCCTTCCAGGCTGCTGTGGATGAGCAATATTAGCATGATTTTTTAAAGCTAGGACTACACACATGGGGATTGTCAGGGCCAACAGAATAAACCTGAGCACCTCTGGATACTCTACCTGGAGCAGCAGCTGTTTATTTTTAAGATGGACCATTGTCAGAGTGAATTCCTTAAAACCCAGAAAGGTTAATTTGCTTTTCATAACTGTGCATTTAAAAAAAGATAAAAACAGCAAACAAACAAAATAACCCAACAAGAATTTTATTCTTTCCTGGGAGAGTGTTGACCTTTTATTCATGTATATTTTTCAAATCCTGTCTTCCACTGTTTATGCCCCAAGCTAGAATGTCACAAGCCATCTTCACATGGAGCAGAACTACAAAGACAAGCAGGGGTAAGGCAAGGAGAGCAGGTGGAAGGGGGTGAGAACTGTGAATGTAGTGGAACAAGGTAACAGGCTTCCTTAGTCCTGTCTACTAAGCCATCTGGGATGTCCAGAACCCCTCTCCTCTCGTTCCCCAAAGCCTCTGAAACAAGCAACAGACTGCTCTCTGATAGGAAGTCAGGACGGGGGCATAACTGGACTTTACAGCCCCAGGAGAGAAGGACAGGACGGTGGGACCGAAGCCAAAATGTTGGCTCCCCGAGCACTAAAGCGGCTGGATCAAAATCCACCCATCCCAAACGACTTCTCATCTGTCGGACGGACTGTTGCTGAACTCCGAGCTGCACTGGAGGTTACATCAACAATTCCTCCTATTGCCACGATGACTCAGAACTGGATCAGACCATTGCAGGGACACTATTGACTCAGCATCCTGCCGCTGCTGACTGATATTTTTGTCTGTGCTGATGCAACTCTAGTTTGCCCTGATGTTAAGTCTTTGAATCTGCGAGAACTCAGATGCCTTCCAGATTTTCTAATAAATGCCAATAGATTGAACAGAAAAAAAAAAAAAAAATGCAGTCATCTTCATCTCCATTCCTTCCCTCTGGATCATTATTTGCTTCTGGAAAGGAAAAGCTGCTGCACCAAGTTTCCTTAAGGGAGCTCCCACTCAAACACAGAGAAGCAAGGATTTTGCAGTTCTCTACACTGTGTCTCTGATGGCTGACATACATTTGAGTCAAGGGAAGAAAGAATATCCCTGGCTGATAGACAGAGAAATAGATTCTGGATATATCCAAGAACAAATTTTACTTGTTCAAAGTCCAGCCAGAACTTGAGCAAAGAGCTCTGTAAGCACAAAATGTGATGTAATACTGCCCTGAATCATGCTAAGTAGTTCCCTCCTCCTAACATTATCCCAAGAGCAGCACAATTAACAATTATCTATTTCCTAAGACTTCAGTTAGTATTTAGGTGTCAGGGAGTTTATTTAAGCAAGACTAACGCCCATCTTTTTCCATTTTAATCCCATTAGGTAAAGAGAGCTATTTCTAATGGGCTTAAATACTAACTACTAACCAAGTAGTCCATAAGTAAAAAGAGAACTGGAAGACAGAACACAAACTCTTTTCGCACAGCCCTGTTCCAATCTGATATAATGGGAAAAGGTCTGAAAAAGGAACATAAGTACTCATGGTAGCTTGAAAATCTATGCAAAAGGAGAAGAATCTTGGCACTGTGATGCTAATAAATCTTGCTTGCATCGAGGATTTAGTTAATTCCCCCTGACACCTAACAGAGCGAGCTGCACTGATACCTGGATTAGCGTATAGTCAGACCACTTGATTCTCTCAGATAGAGTCTACAATTTGCCCTTCAGAAAATTCACTCCTTTTCTCTCCTGCAAAGTGCTCAGCAACACTGCTGCAGAAAAAGTGATGTCATTTCAAGTGAAAACCAGAAAAATCTCCCAACTATTTTCTCAGCTGAGCATTCCCTTCCATTTTGGTCCTTCTCTCCCAACAGCAGGGCCTTCAACTTACGGTGGTGGCAGAGGTTCCTCGCTGCTTGCCAAGGGCGGGACAAGTACTTAAAGAGTGGTTCAGAAGAGGGTACATACAGACAGAAGCAGAGCAAAACAGAAGAGACAGAAGGGGAAATCACATTCGAGCAGTGCTATCATTCCAAAGCAAGACAAGCAGACAAAGAGCCGCAGCAGAGCCCAGCAGGTCCCAATCTGCCTCCAATTTTTGTCTGGGCCCATAAGGGGCAATTAGCAGGCTTCAGGCAACACCTTGGGCATTTCTGCAGCGGCTTAATTCCTTTCCCCATTCACCAAGATGGCATTATGAAGTCACACCACAATGAAATTACAACAAGGATATCACAAGATGACAGTTGGAATCAGGTTGGCAAACCCAAATCTTATATAGTGAAAGCAAAAGCTCTAAACTAGAATTTTTGGCGTGGGATGACAGAGCCATAAAGTGTCTTTTTCCAGCACGGTTATATACTGAGGAAACGAGCCTAAGATATATTCCACAGATAGAAAAGCTCCCATACAAGAAAGAACTCCTTAGTACTGTACTTTTATTTTAACATCTAAGTCCCAAGAAGGGATATGAAGCATCATATTAAATATCTCTAGTACAAAATTGAAAGAAAAACATTTCCTAGACAATTAAGTTAGTCACATAAGCCTGCAAAGAATGCTTGTTAAGACTCTATTTTAATGAGGGATGAAAGGGATTGCAGAGATAGTCAATGAAATTTTAACACAGCTTGAATATTTACATTCACTGGCTCAAAGAAAGATTGAAAATGTAGCACTGACATTTCATGTTTCAATATTTTTGTTTGCCACACAGATATAAACGTGTACACGTTTACAAAATCATTTCATTCTATCATCATTGGTTTGGGCGTCTTACAGAGCGGAGAAAATGTGCAGACAATATGAAAATTAGTCAAACATCAAGTTTGATCAAGTCAGAGTAAAGCTGACCTGTAAAGACGAGGTACTCATCTTCACAAGACGGAAAAACTACCACATTCTTTACTGGAAAAGCCTTTGGTTACGGATTTACTAAATTGCTAAGACTTCTGTGGGTTTTTAGATGACAAGGGTCTGTGGATGGCATAGTTTGGTTTTCGGTTTTAGTTGTGTTAGTTGACAGAGGAAAAGTCCTTTAAAAAAAGATTTGCAGAAGGCAAATAAATATGTGCTGAAGATTTTGAGAAAAAGACATTAAAATCTTGGAGTCTTTAGGATTGAAAATCCTTAAAGAGAACTGAATAACTGATGATTTTTATTTTTTTTTAAATATACGTGTACAGCTTCATCTCAGCCACTTCAATGCACATCTAAGGGGCAAGACAGTCCCTCTGTATATGTGTCAGTTGAACTATCTGCTCTCTGACAAGACATAAAGACAGTCCTTCTGTATATGCGTCAGTTGAACTATCTGCTCTCTGACAAGACAGACTCAAAAATCTGCTACACAACGGTTTGGCCCACTAAATTTAAAACAGCTGAGAAACAACACTAACAGAGATGTAAACTATGAGCAATGCAGAAATACAATTCCCTTTCTGTGAGAGCCATCTGAGTGTTGATGTAAAGACTTTAAGGCATTAAAGAACCCTGTGATCTTGTGTTAAGCCTGCTTGCCCACAGCTTCTGCCACACATGTTGACAATTTCTCCCCAGATTAACAGCTGGAACTGAAGAAGTCAATTAATTCAGTCAACTCTTCATATGTTACTAATTCAAGACATGCCAATATGCTGGAAGTTCCTCCCTTAAAACAGATTTTCTACAGATCTATTATCCTGCTTTGTAGTATTTGAACAGGTTTTGGTCATTTATAAACACTTATTGCTGATTGATTTTCTTTGCAAGAAGCCCATGGCACAGATGAACCCAAGTGCCAACTACAGTGTCCAAAAATACTTCAAAACTCACTAAATCATCACCACAGATTCCCGATTACGATTCTTTTGTGTTAATTTTAGTGAAAAACTATGTGTCGCCGTAGTTTTAGACATTTCACTAGTAACATTTGTGCCAGTGATGAAGCAGGACATTCATCCCTCTTATTCTTTTAGGGAAAGGCTTGGATACTTATATAACTAGGAAGCAAAATAAAACTGACTTGCTCCGGAAAACATCCGTACCGTGAACACGCGAGTGACACAGACCACAAAGATCTGGTCCAAAGCTTTCAGGGAGATTTATTTAAAGGGCATTAAATACAGTTTAAGACTGCAAGACAGCACAGTGGGCACTGCAGCCTAAGAAGCGCACCCTCAGCCTCAAATTGCGAGGCTGCAGAGGACAAGGATCTTGGCAGATCCCACAGGCTCGGTGGTTCACTGACAGCTCTTAATTCCCTGAGCCCCGATGTGAAAGTATTGGCAGAAAGAGCCGAGGAGCAGCACATCATTGATTCTGCACTAAATGCTGCAACATCCTCCAGGATACAAGCCAGTCAATGCTAAAGTCCATTTCGGTCTCCCTCCAAGAATGCCTCGGAGCGATGCCTGCGCATCCGGCACAACTGCCAAGGAAACCCGAAAGTGAGACAGCCAGTCGCAGGAACACACCGACATTGCGCCAAAAGTCAACACCGAAGCGGTTGTTCAAAGTTTCGGTGACTTACAAAGTGGAAAAGGGTGATCAGGAGGTAAAAAAGAGAAACAAGAACTTGACATTTCCTCCTTCACGTGCGCAGGGCACCGCAGAGAACAACGCGTGACACCAGGTTGGTGAATGTGCCTGAAGTCCTCTGCCCTCGAAAGGAAGAACACAAATGCTAGCAGACAGCTAAACAGCGGCTGTGAACACAAACAACAGCCACTATCAGCTCAGGCGCAGCTGACACACAAGAGCGAACACAAGAACCAGACAGGGTTCTAGGGGATAGCCTGCAGGGTTTGGAGGGGCACAAAGAACCCAACGCTAGAGAAAGCGCCATTCGACTGTGCTTTGTTCCCAAGGCAGAGGTTAATCCAAAGAGATTAACCTTTTCCATATCCTTATCTCAAGTCCTCAATGTCTAAGAAGAAAGGCTTTCTGCACTTCTTACACGGATGCTGTAGAAATCACTGGTGACACCAGCACATGGTATATGTTGTTTTTCTTACGCACCTATCCAACCAAAAATATTTTTAGACAATGTTCAGATGAGTATTCAAAAAAAAAAAAAAAAGTCTGACCAAAAAAACCACTCATCTGTCCAGAATCACAGTTAGAATGAGGAAAGAGAAGGTAAAAATCCCTGTAATCCACCTTTGCACTGCCTATCAGTTCAGATAAAACTAACTTCTCATTTAGTTGGGAGCCAGCAGCCTTAGGGCCGCTGGAACTTCACCCTGAGCACCAAGGCCAGCAGCAGATCACCCCCAGAACGGCCAGCACCAAGCATGCCATGCGTTCTGGCCTTTCTCAGTACACCGAAAATGACAGCAGACATCAAGATGAGTCAGTGCCAGGGGATTCCTGGTTTCCAGAAGGGTCTTTACACCACAGAAAATTACCTCATATTCCTAAACTCAGAAGGCTGGTGTACACTGAGCAAGAATGGGTGTAAGAGAATTCCAATATTTTTCTTTGCTTCCACAGTAGAGACTCTAAAGCACACTGTCCTTGCTTGCAATCTTATTGCTGGCAACGCTTTTGTTAGGGTGCCTACAGGCTTTTGTGCAGGCAACAGCAGTGTGTCATTTTGGTATCAACCCCTGCCCTTGGAAATTATTAAAATCCAGCACATCTTTTCAATGAGAAATGAAATGCGTTCTCCAGCAAACCCTAAAACTGCTCATGTTGCCAGCAGCTATGTTAAAACAAGGGTGTTCAAATAAAACTCCCATTAAAAAAAAATTGAATTGAACTTTTCAATAGAAGTAGATTTCCCTGAAATTTTATTAGCTGGTAGGTTCATAAACTAAAACAGAAACAAAGGAGGAAAACCAAATCGTTCTTTATTAGCTATAAAAAGGCAGCAAAGGGGACCCAAAAAAGCACATTTTTGAAATATTAGGTCTACAAATGCTAATTTTATCTCCTTCTGACAGTAAATGTCTCCTACAGATTTGTTAAGGTTATATGCCCATAAAACGCAGAGTAAAATGAGCTCTCTACTAAATTTCAGACCACACTCTCAACCACATTCCTACCGCAATGGGGAAGGGGATTAAAAAACCTCCCCAAACCATCGGGATCCTGGCGGCATTTGCTTTTATCAAGATTCCCAGGGACAACACAGAACAGCAGCATCTTTTCAGCAAACCTCATAGTCACTGCCTGCCACCAGGAGGAAAGAGAGGTGTCTGGCCGGCAACGAGGAATCACGAGGGCAAGACCCACCTTGGGCCACCGCTTTGCGCACCCCTTACCCAAATCTCAGAACCCACCCTGGGTCCTGGCCTTTCCTCATCCGAAGCCCACCTTGGGCAATTCACTCCGGATGGCAAATCGCTGCCCCTGCCTGCTCGGGGGCTGTAACACACCCAGGCACTGCGGAACAGTTAATGGTTCCTCCCGGCCTTGGAGATGAATGAGTGAGCAAGTCGGCCTCGAGTGACTTCAAAGAACTTCCCCGTGCCCCTTGCAGGATTTAATGATAAGGGATTATTTTGCCTACCTTCCTCCTGCATGTCTACTTAAAACCGTTTTCTCCACCTGCTCTCCTCAAACTACTGCCATGTAGTAACACAAGCCACATTGCAGCCTTGATGAGGCTGCAGTCCAGAGCAGGACAAATTACCTGGTTTTCTAGAAGGAATTTTGTAGAGAATAGGGCTTCAGTCTGAAAAGCACTGGAAAAATACACTCCTTGTTTTCAAAGATTTAATTGAAACTATTGTTGAAGGGCAATACCTGACCCACCGTCACCTTCATTCCAGTACTTGTAATACCTACAGGATCACACAGATTAGAAACACTTTAAAGCGCTGCTCAGCAAGTAAATCCATCTGACTGCAACCTCATAGCAATATATTAAATATACACAGCTACTTCTGGTGTATCAGCTCGGTCACGTGTCTCCTAGAACTACTCAGCAAAATAACACAAACAACAGCTTTGCCTTTGGGAATTGGTTGCCATAAACAAAAGGAGGAGAAATTAAGCAGTCTGAGGTCAGAGAGTCCTTTGACCAGGGCACGAGCTCCAGACCTGCCCAAAAAAACCCACCTCTGTATCCCAAAATAACCAAGAGCATTTCTTAATCGTTGTTTTAAACAGTTTGAAATTAAGTGAGAAGCTTCTAGGGGGAGCTATGAATTAGCAAAGAGGGTAAGTCAGCAAGCTTTATACCCTTTGTGTGACACAGATAACATTATAGCTTCTTAGTGTCACATCACTAATAATACCATTAATGCTAATACAGATTAATGCTTTTACTACGCACCTGAGCAGAACCACCTTCCAGAAGAGTCTGAACACGTCTGAAGGGGAGTTGCACGCCAGCCCCTCCTTTTCACAGGTCCTGGGAAAGGCAATTACTGGGCATTAGCTGCACCTGCAGCTTTGCAGGAGCTGCCCAGGGGCAGGGCAATCACAGCCACAGCTGTGTCGCTGCTTGTGGAGAGCGTTTCCATCGCCCCCCGAGCAAACCCACTGCCTCACCAACTCATTTTTTTGAAAGGTAAATACTTGTACAGCTTCGAAGAATGACAAAACTGCATGGGTTATCCAATAGAAAAAGTTTCTTTGAAATAGTCTCTTAAAAGAGTGACTGGAACACTGTTGTGCTGGAAGGTACGGGTCAGACTGTCCTAACTACCAACATTTGTGCATATTCAGCAGTGACTCATGAAATCAAGAGCCAGAGCTGGTGACCTGCAGGAATTCAGTAAGAGCCAAAAGAGATCTGAACATTTTTTGTGGATAATGAGAACATCCGCATTTAGAAAGGGTCAAAGAAATACAATATTAGAGGAGAGAGAGAGAAACCCCTTGGGATTCAAAGTCAGAATACATGAGAGAAACTTTCTCAAAAATCACTTTTTACATTTTCACCCTCTCAGCAACTTTCTGCACCTCTCTCCAAAACCCCTTGTACTACAAAATGCTGGATACGAGATGGCAGCCCAGGTTCTCATGTAACAATTGACTTCAAATACATTCATTGTGAAACAAGAACTAAGATTTTGAAGAAAGAACTTTCTCAGAAGCAACCGTGAGTGCTCCACTCCATACAGAACCTGGGAAGTATCTGTAAAGTACACAATAATCCAGATACGTTCCCAGTCCCACTGATCCATAACGCTACAAGTGCATTTTCTAAAGTCCAGCCTCGTGCGCTCCAGAGATACACACGCACAGAGATAGACGGAATCTCTTAAGCATCCTGCCTCCAAGTCAATTCACTATCAGCTCTGAAAACTGGAGGCCACCTTCTTAATCATGGAAGAAGCAGAGCATGGGCTATGATGACAGACATCCCCGCTGATACGTATGCTACCTCTCCCGGCAGTAGGTTTCTACAATTCACTTCTTTCTTCCCTTCTGCTGAAGCCAAGCACACAAAAGAAAGAGCTAGACCTCACCCCCCGTGGTAAAAGGCTCGGCTTCACAAAGCCATCCTAATATCATCTGCTCCGTGGCATTTCTAGGGCTCGGTTCCAAATGAGGCGTGATTCTCGAGCGTAAAGCTCAGATTTGCTCTCAAAGCACAGGTAGGCAACCCAGGCAGACAGCCCTGCTCTGTCAAAGCCTGCACGCCTCTCCTACAAACCGGGGCCTCCTCCGGAGGGATTGGCCCAGTAAAAGTTGTTTTCAGCACCCAGAGGCCAGCAGAGAAGGCAGAATGTTGAGAGACTCGGCTGCAGGATCCAGTTGTTACTCTCCTAGGAAGCTGAGTATTCATTTTTGGCAGCTCTCCAGGAACACTCGATGCAGTAGCTATCACAATTCTGCCCAACACGACTGCAGCGTACTAATGCTCACTAACCCCACTGAAAATCACCTTCGTGACGGGTTTCAAGTTTTAAGTTTTTTTCCAAAGGACAAGAATCCGCTAAGGAAATGGCCATACCTACAATGTCTTGTACACAGCCTTTTGAGGAAGAGGTCAAAAACTGCCATTCAGCAAATCTCTGTTCTACACTGGGAAGGCAGGTGTTTTTCAGACAATGTCTGTTAACGTGGGGCACATAGGATGGTAATTCAGTCTTCAAAATATCTCATGCTGCCTTCATTAAAGAGTGATTCCCTGGGGTTTTTTCTACTTCTAAAATTGACTTAAAATACCACTAAACAGAACAAATTTAATGAGCTAAAACAGAGTTAATGGACTGTCTTAAGTCTGCAAAGAGTGTAGACCTGATTTCCTCTTATATCACTGTAAATCACGGCGTAACTCAACTTTTCACAAGCGAAAAGGAATCAGACCTGCATTTTAGGTTTTCCTGACCGTTTGTCTAATGTGAATGCTTTTTGCAAGATACCTGGTTTCAGGCATTCTAATCAACTATGAGGTTTTGGGGTGGTTTTTCTTTCTGATTTATTCAGCACCCATATAGTCTCCCTGTGGTTAATTAGAGAGCTCACTGAAGCCTGCCTGAAGATTTTATAAATATGAACACATTATCACTTATTGTATCTCGTTTTCCTGCCTATTAGTCCCACAACAATTAAAATAAATGCTTCTTAGAAAAAAATAAAAAAGAGACTACTAGGAAACTCCATGCAAACAGGCAATAATTATTCCCAAGTTCATTCTTAAATGAAACAATAACACAAGATGATACAAAGCCAATCAGCAAATGCTGGCAGAAACAGCGTGCCTTTGAAAACAAGGTGCTCATTTTACACCAACGAAAAGCTCACCCAAGGCCGAGGCATTACACCAGGACGAACATAATCTCATCTTGAACAACTTACATGCTTTACTGACGACTTCCTTTAACTTTGCTCTTTGCATACCCAAAGTCTAGGTAAGCGGAACAGATCCTGGAAAAGCTGTAACAGAAGTCATCTATGGCTTTTTTCTGATGTGAATTTGATTCTCCAATAGCTCAGCTCTGCTGAGAAAAAGTTCAAGTTCAAAGAGTTTTCGCACCTCAGAACAGAATAAAATAATCAAGGGAATTTTTGGTTAGGCAAAAGACTCTGCTTAGCCTGTGTGAGGCCTCCTTCAAAGACATTTGACTAAGGAAACGCTTTGCAAAACAAATTAATACCTGACGGACGAAATCAATCCTGGTTAAAGCTCGATGTGGGTGTAGGGATGATACCAGACATCTGCTATGACCCAGTGTGTAGCTGTGCTGATAGGAACCGAAACACTTCTGAAACAGAACGCTCCAGAAATTAGCATAGGAAATTCTGGGGGATAGTTCTTTACCAGTACATTTTATTAAAGTAGAACTGCATAGTTTAATGAGGTTTAATGAGAATAAATCTTAAGAAGAACGATTGAAGGAGCTGGGTCTGTTTAGTTTGAAGAAGAGGAGGCTGAGGGGAGACTTCATTGCTCTCTATAACTACCTGAAAGGATGTTGTAGAGAGGTTGGGGCTGGTCTCTTCTCAGAGGTAATTACCGACAGAACAGGAGGGAATGGCTTCAAACTGGAACAGGGGAGGGTTAGACTGGACACAAGGTGAAATTTTTCACAGAAGGAGTAATCAGACACTGGAATAGGCTGCCCACCGTGCTTCACTTTATGAGCAGCATCACAATGCACAATTCTTGCCTAACCCTGTTCAGCCATAGAAGACTTCACCTCACTGATGAAGTAAGTAATTTTTCTAGGTAAAATCAGCACATTTAGAACGAGGCTCTATCAAAATGCATCAAAAAAAGAGAAAACTCACTTCTCTTCTTGATTTTTGTGTTGTATTTTATTTGCCTGATTGGCATAAAGACCACAGCTGGCTGGCAACTCGATCAAAATGATTTTTCCCCAGTGCATGACGAAGATTTCTAGAACATCGATAGTCCTGTTACTTTCTGGGAGCTCTGCTATATTAGATTTAAAGTACTGGAAAAGAAAACGAACTTCAGACACTATCTTGACAGCAAAATAACAGTTTCTAAGTTTATGTCGGCTATTTGGAGCCCACAAAATAAACATAGGCCTAATAATCTCAACTAATTCCTGAGGTGGCCATTCTGGTGATGACTTCACTGATAAACAATTCCAAGTATTTACAGCCTACTTGGATTGTAAATTAGAAATATTAGACGAGGAAGGAAAAGAATAGGTTCAAATTATAGTAGGCTAAGTTTAAATTCTGCCACAGTAATCCTACTTTTCTGCTATTTTTATAATCACAAAAGCATTCCATTCCATTTTCCCCAAGGTGAATGGCACAAAGGCACAAGGAATAAAATTAATTTGCCTTCTTTGGGACTATTTTATCATCTTATTTTAAACAGATGAATAATAGCAAATCTCTTATCTTCTGCACAGCAAATCTTTCTACTCTTTATTCTACATTACTATTTATGTAGCCACATGGTCTCATACATACAAATTTAAACAGTGAGAACAATGTTTGAAAAAGCAAAAAGAAAAAAATAAAATAAAAATGAAGTGGGTTGTATAAAAATAGTCCTGATTACAAAGGCAAGCAGCAACATTACCATAAGGCAGCATTCCCTCCAAATGCACATTTATGTTAACTCTTTTTAACTGACATTTCCTCCCATTTTCTCTCACTTAAAAAAAAAAATAGTTGAATTTGAGTTTGTTCTCTGTGTTTGCTCATAGAATAAAAATTT
The DNA here is from genome assembly GCF_000703405.1 of Apaloderma vittatum. NCBI lineage: Eukaryota > Metazoa > Chordata > Aves > Trogoniformes > Trogonidae > Apaloderma > Apaloderma vittatum. Next base: position 108,775 of record NW_009714440.1, read on the forward strand.
GCCCAAACCGCCACTCACTCTGTGAGCCCTGTAGAAAATAACTGACGTCATTGCTGCAACGAGCGCTGCCCTGTGACCCACGGCTCGGCATGAATATGCACATCGCTGCGCAGGCAACGCATCCTTACAGGAACGAATGCCGACAGGTTCGGAACGTACTTAGAAACAGTTAAACCAGATTCGTTTCGATGAGGAGATGGTGAATGCATTCAGGGAGGCGAAACTCTATTCCCAAATCTGCCACTGGAGCAGCAGTATTTACCTGACAGGACTCCGCTAGGTTTTACATAATTCTGACAAGCCACAATCTCAGCAGTGAGAGGTAAATGTTCATGTGATGATGCTTAAAGGGAATACCTCCTTTTTTCCAAAGCCCTTTGCACGCACGGTCGTCCAGAATGGCATCCAGCAGCCTTCAATAAGCAAACAGCGAGAATAACCAGAGGCCTCGGCCCCCACCAGCCCAGGGATGTCTCCCCCAGAGGCGTGAGGCATGGAAGAAGCAGCCCTGCATGAGCTCCCGTCTCTAGATAACAAAGCAGATCTCTGCAAAATGTGATCTGTAGTCCTGCCCAGAACCCTGTGGTTTTCCTCCTTGATAAGCAAGTTCTGTTTCTTCCTGCACTCAGGGCAATCACTACATGCAGTAAACTTCATCCAGGCTTCATCACACTCAAAAGGTGACTAGGTACTATTTCAAAAATAATTAACACTTTGCACTGCGGACAAACATGAAGCACTTACTAAAGAGAGGACCCAACGCTCCACACCTGGGATAGTATTTTGATAACATTCGGGACTGCCAAAAAAGTTTGCTGCTTTCCTGATTCCCCCTCCTCGCTTCCCACCTGCAGAGCAGGGAAGGAAATCAGCTTTTCCTCGGTCAGCTCCCCAAACCCCACCTCGTCGCCCCCAAGTTCTCCCAGCAGAGCTGCTACTGACTGCGGGGCTGCCGGAGTAACGCCGGTCGCTCAGAGACATCTAACGGTGAAATTCGTGAAGTGAAAGGATTTCTGCAGCCCTGGCACAGCTCTCCCACTTGGAAGAGAAGGAGAGCTTCAGAGCGCGGAGCTTTAGGTGCAGGGCTCCCTTTGCTGGTTTGAGCTGGCAGGCAGAGGGCTGCGGGCTGGTACAGGACAGAGAAGCATCGCACAGGCCAAAAAAATGCAAAATGAAGAGCACAGAAGCGTTTTTGGTAATAGGCTTCCAGGTGCTTTGCTCAGCCTGAGCAAACACACACGGGAATGACTACTGTCTCAACGCTGGGTTAATTTAATTTATTCTGAACAACTGGTACTCCAGCACCCTGTCAAAGCTGGGTTCCTGTTCCACTAGGTCACTGCTCAGTCAAGTGATTCAAAGGTGATAATTTTATCTCTCTTCACGAGTCAGTGTGATCCAGACTTGAGATTAGTGTCTGGCAGTTCAAAAGAAAGAGCAGACAGATGATAGCCCTTCCAGATAGATAGAAATGTTTTAAATAAGCAGAGAAAAAAGGCTGAGAAATTGGAGAAAGACAAGAAGCCTAACAGGTTAGCCATCCTACTTCCCTTGCTGGTACTGATCTACTAAGGTATCTAACCGGAAAAATAAAAATTTTTAAAAAGGTAGATTTAAGAATTTTACCCTGCTATGAAGCAGCCCAAACTCAAGCCCTATCCTTTGTGGTCCTTAGCCCTCATTCAAACACATTCCGCCCGCCTGGTACAGAAGCTTCATCACCTGCTCCTCCCACGGCTCTGCACAGCTCAGGCGAGCTGACACGGGAGGTTCCATTGCTGAAGGAGTTTTGTGCCCGTTTCTTTTTAAACTTTTGTGAAAACAAGTTGCAATGAAATTATAGATTTAGAAATACATTCTTCGCCAATTTTTGGCGCATCAGTTGGAAAGCCCAGCTCCCTTCATGAGCATGCTCCAGTAAGGTGGCTTTAAGAGGAGGCAAAGCTGATACCTCAGTTTCCCCCAGGGCAGGGGCTTTGCTTTGCCCTTCTGCCACAGATCAGCCCTGGGGGTGTTCCGCTCCCAGGGTAACAAATGTTGTGTTACTCAGGTCCGTAACTTTAATAATTTCTTTCTGTCTATGACTAAATGGCCTTCTTCAAGATTGCAGATGCTCTATGTTACTATGGACAAAAAAATTTAAAAGGCAACCTCATCCCTGAACTTTTGTTAACCCCTAGGGCTTCCCTACAGAGGGGCAGAGAGGAAGGAAAGGTTTCAGCTTGTAGGAAATAATTTTTTAATTCACAAGATCTTTATGTTTGGGAGTCTGTTTTTTGTCATAAAGCATTAGAAAATGCCTAACTCTCAAAACAGTGATTATATTTTATGAAAACCAGGTCACTGTAATCACAGGCCTACCTAAATATCTAAGAGTTGAGCAAATATTTTTTTGATAGTTAATCTTAAAACACTAGGTCAAAATTAAAGAAATTTGCAGCTTCAAAGAGATAAGTTGATGAGATAGCTGTTGGAGCTGCATCACCACTGTGAACTGTGAGGTCCAAAACAGGCTGAACGCAAAAATTTATCTTAAATGACAAATAAATAATTTTGAGACCCTGAATCCACAGGGCACCTGAGTTTGTTGGGTTTTGCGGTGTGGTTGTTGGTGTGGGTTTTTTTCAAAATTGCCTTCTGAGTTGAGAAAACTGATGCTTAACATTTTATTTTCATGTTCTGGGGTGGGATTTAGAAGCGCACTCTTAAACTAATATAGTTTAATACAAGTATAGTCAAAATAATGAAAATTATGTCCTAACACCTGCTAAACTGGCTGAGTTAAAGTTCAAGTGGAAAGTGCAGCTTGCTATACTTTACAACAAGTTTCTTTAGCTTCTAAACTACTCTGTTCAGGACTTTGAACTCCAAGTATTGGCAAAGCTTGTTAATTGAGTTCTAGAGCTTTTCAAAAAAAACCTCTAAAGTTACTTCATCAAAATGTTAGCCAGTAAAATGAAATGTAATTAAACTAAAATAGCCTGAAGAACATGGCTAATAGTCAGTGCCTCTATAGAATACCTGTTGGTTCCTTTTAGCTATTATTCTAGCATTTTCTCCACTCACCATCATCTAGCTTAGATAACCCTGCAGTTGTAGCATAGATGATATGTCTTTGTATTTTGTGTTCCTGTAGTAAGTTACAAGATTTTAAAATCCATGGGAATCCACTCATGCAACAGGCAAGAGTTGTTCTAATGGAAGTTCATCGGGTCTAACCTCTGAAACTCCAGAGGAACTTTTTCCTCAAAGATGGAATGGCTCAAACTAGACTTGGAGCAAAGCAGAAAAACTGAAGTTGCCCGAGATAAATACAGGCCATCTGGAATTTTAAGTTATAATGGCCTCAGAGACTGCAAATTAACTTCCTCCCTCTAGAGAGAACAATGCGTATTGTAGCCTCATCCATTCCAGACTTCGCGTGTTAAAGTGCTCTGCTGGAGCGAGTCTTTACTGAAGTTGCAGAAAGCTTTTAATCTCTGGGACAAGCCGCTGCAGTCTAAGATGTGTTAAATTACTTCTACAAACAATCATTTTTTTCCATTCCCTTCTGGAACAGTTAATTACACGAAGCCCCACTGAATACATGAAAGCTGATGCTGTCTCTTTTCCTCTGGGTTTAGATTTGAATGCTACAGTTTTTAGCCCGTGTTTCTTCAGTCAGGCCTGCCTGCCGACCGAGCGCAGCTTTTACTCCGGTGTAGAACTGAACGCTGTGGTTTCCATGCAAACCTTGCACTGGCACACCTGCAGCCTCCCGATGGCAGGTGCTGTTTCAGTACCAAGTGTACTACTTCTACTTCCATAGTAGATCCCAAATGTGATGCTCCTCAAAGGCAAGATTTATACCAAGTACCACAAGCCATTAGAAAAAGAGTCTTTAAAACTGTTGGAGAATGTGGACTTAGTGTTAAGGGCACATGTCTTAAGTCATGGGAAATGGATAGGGGCTGCCTCAGCCCCCTTCCGTCAGCAGAGTTCAAAAATACTTTAATCTAGCTAGGTGGAAATATTCCATGTAGCTTTCTTGAGCACCAACTAGAGAACACTTGTCAAATTTATCCCTAATCTACTTGGAAAAGCTGCCATGATCGCCTTAGAGTAACTCTTCTATCAGCGTGATGTGGAGTTACATCTGAGCCGAGTTCTCAGAGGTAAAAAACCACTTGGGTTCATTGTACTATCTAGACTGTTAAATAAATCACCTGTGAGCTTTTCATCTCTAAGCGTGCAATTACAGCGCACCTCACCTGTCCCTAAGGGAGAAGGCAAAGGCTTTAAGCATGTGCAAAGGCAGTCCAGCGTTCCTGGCACTGGGACTTTAACGCTTCGCTGCTGACACCCTTCTGACAGTTTCAAGGCAAATTATCTCCCCGTGGTTAAGGCACGTGAAGAAATGGACCAAGAGTGACCTGGCAGATTTAACATCCCACCAGTTCTTTCTCTGGATCATTTTTACTTCCGATTCAGCAAGGTGCAAAAGCAGTTATCATATACCGGGTACAGGTACTGTTCTTGGTTGTGTCCACAAAGGAAGAACGATCTTGTAACAGGAAGAAAAACTTGTATTTGGGCTATCAATTTCTGCCTGTGATCCTAGAATTAAATTCATTAACTTGACTAGCATCACCTAGCCATACGGTTAATTTTGTGTTCTCTTCTGTCCACATATCCTTTTATTTGCCGGCACTTGAGAGTAGTAACTGTCCTTTGTAAGTGTACAGGGGTCCTGACCTTACCATATAGTTCAAAAGTAAACAAATGCTGCCATATAAGTTAAAATTTAATAAGAATCAAAAAGGGTCTCTTCTCCACTGAAGAGGCAGTGCAAGATAACAGATAAATTCCCTCCTGGAGCCAGCAAGCAACAGGGGTTATTTCACCTCCTTGTATAATTGCTAGGTTTAAGTCCTAAATGCCTTCTCAAAAGGCCCCAGCCTTCATATACTAAGAGATTATCTGTGTATTTATCTTGGTTTGTTTCCTCTGTATTACTGGCCTAAGCAGGTGTGGGACTTTGAATCCTAGAGGGAAAGAGGCCTGATTCATGAGAGGTACCAATTATCTGAGGCTGAAGGATGTGCACAGAAGAGAATAATTAAGAATTGTAACATTAATGGCTTCATTTTAAAAGGTAACAACTTTGCCAATGCCAGCCCATGGCACAAAAAGTTACGACGTGGATGTTTGTGCTCGATCCGTCCCATCAGGTGCAGGAACTTCTGTGCAAAGAGGCACATCATCGCTTGTGGTATTTTCAACTACAGAGTCGCTTGTTGCGTTTTTGCCTACTATCTCTGACTCGGGGTGAATTGTTGCTGGATAACACATTTAAATTCCTTTTACATTAGCTCTTTGTGTGTTCATGAAACATTTATTCAAAGCGATCAGAAGAGGCTACTTCCTTATCCCTGCAAGCACCACAAACACAGAGTTAAATCTTTGAGAAACAAGCTGTGGCTGTCACTGCATCGTTCCCTAGCTGCTGGTACTCAAGCCTTCCCAGAGGCAAACTAAACCAATTCTGGAATGCTCCCAGATTCTATCAGCTGCTGAGATGATCCTCCTTCTCAGATGTAGTTTGTTTTCCGCATATTAGCTTGAGGCTCTGACGTAGCAGAGACTTGAGCAATGCACTGAGTCACACTGGGCTACAAACACATCATCGGGGTGCTTTGTTTGTGCCTCCTGTTGCTAAGATGATAAGCAAGGATGATTGTCTATCAAGTCTCTGAATTGTGCTCTGAGTTTTGGATTTGAGCCTCGTAAGGAGGGGTGGAAGGAGAAAAGCACGCTAGTCAAGTGCGGACACCAAGAAAGGTCCAAGGAGATACCACCACAGAGGACACAGGATTAATTTCTACCAAAATAGAGATTTACATCACTCTAGGTTAGCCGCACTGATTACTCCAGTACAAGTTTATTTTGAAACACAGAATAAACGAATGCCCCGTGAAAATAAGAAGCTTTACAAACAATACTGTCCAAAAGAACATGATAGAGCTGCCTGAATGTTAACTTAATCCACAAATGTCTTTTGAGGTTTGGAAATTTTTTTTTTCTGAATTGAGACACAAAGAAACTGGAACTATACCTGCTCACCCTCCTACTGCTCCAACTTGTCTCCTTAAAGCGCTGTCACTCCCTCAAGTAAGGGGAAAATGTGTTTTTAAACACTCATCCATGGAATGAGCTGCACCATACTTAAGACATCTGCTAACTCATTACAATCCTGTTTATTAACTACACAACTTTGGTAACTAAATCCTGTGTCTTTGATCACAACGTGTGATGAAAAAAGGAAGCTGATTGTGAAGGAGACTATTTTACGTCATTCTTAGTTTCGTAGCCTTTCACTTTCCGACAGTCCCAGCAGAGTACCACACTGTACTACTGGGCCAGACTAGCAACAGTTCTTTAAAGTTTTAAACATTAAATTGTTTTTATGAACTTCTAAAACTGTTTTGGATCTCAAATTACCAGAAATCACCACTTGTTTGACAATTCTAAGCCAGACCTTGCCTTCCGGTTTATAATAACAGGGTAGAACCTGTTCATCTGGATGACAGAACTTTTGGAAATAAGAAACATTTTTAAAAAATTATGAAGCTGACAGCCTCTGAGACTAAAATCGCAGAGGACTAAAACCAGTTCAATGGATACAATAAACTCTTCAAAGTGTGTCAACAGAGAGCTGGATGAACACAGACCTTGATGTAGCCATCCCTTTAGGTATGTCCCCCTTCTCTCTTCAGCTCTACCAATTCCACCTTTCCCCGGCCATCCATTTCCCCCGTCTCCACAAACTAGAACAGGAAAATGAGAGAACAAAGAGATGAAGTCTTTCGGGCTAAGCAGACTCAATGTTTCACATTTCCTTCGCAGGGCCAGGTTTGGAATGGTTGAAGCTTCCTTTCTCTCCGGCCACTCAGCGACTGCGCAGCACCGTGCAAGTCAAAGGTCTGCTCTGCTGAAATATTTCCAAACGGCACCTGCAGGCCCCCCAAGATTAGTAGGATTTGTCCTTGCATCATCTAAACACTGAAGGTGTAACGGGAGAAGGGGAAGTTATCGAAAGGTTCTCTCTAGCAAGGGTTGCAGGAGTTTCGTCTGCTGACGTGCCCTGGAGCAGGCTGCTCCGGCCGACCTGCCAAGAAGGGAACGGCTCCACCCACCACCCCCCCGCTGACAGAAACCTCCAGAAGCCTAGGGAGGCCAAAATTAGCCGCAGCAGTTTAGATAATCCTGGGAGATACCGCAATCTTTTCCTTTGTTCGTTTAGGCCAGCTTCCAAAGCGCTATATTTAGTTCACGGTAACGTCATTTGCTCACACATGCGGATGTGTTTTACCTACACGGTGTGTTTGAGAGTCAGCTAAGCTTTGCCTCCACACCCTTCATTTCGTATTTCTAAACAGTGCTCTTGGTTCAGCTTCATTCCTCATCCAGCTCTAGGGGAATGATAGAGGATTTCAAGCTGGAGAGGGAAACAGGAGTTTAAAAAATGCCTGCCACCCCTTACTTCTTGGTCTCTCCACCAGGAGTCCTGTCTTTGGTAGCTTTTTGGCCAGCAACTTGTTTGAGCAACTCATTTTACCAAGAATAAGTAAACATTGGAAAATAAACAAGCTCAGAGCTTTCGTTGTGTTGCACAGATACACGTACCAGTATTTTTGCCCTGTTCTTCCCACAACAGATCTGCTGGTTCTCATACAACGATGACATCCGTCTGCCAGATATACTCAGCTCGGGCAGGTACAGTCTTGACCAAAAAATACTGCCTGTCAGTCACCATCAGAAAAACATCTTCAGATCTAAGTTGTCTGGTTTAGTCTTGGAATGAAGACATACCTGGCGTTACATGTGGCATGAGTTTTGCGGCGGTGCTGCTCTTCTCTAAAAATAGAGAAGAAATTTTGGGTTTGTTTTAAAAGCGCATTCAGCTTTCTTTTTGTCTCAGATGTTAGTTGGGACTTTCAGAATCATAGTTGTCTGTAGCTGTAGTGACATGCACTTGTGCAGGATAACCAATGAATCAAAAAATAGTAAAAATGCCAGAAGTGTCCACTGCAATTTAATTACTGCACTGTTTATTGACGGGGGCTCAAAGCAAAACACCAGCAAGTCAATGATGCCTCCTCTGTGCTCGTCTCAGGCTCTCCATGGGCTTCAGAGGACAGAATGTGTCTAACATCACCGTTCTAGGATTTTAATTTGCTGCTCCCCTCCACAAATATGTGTCAACAAAATGAAGCAAGCCCTAAGTTGAATAATACAAAATAACGTAATTTTGAAGATCTGTAACTTTTCTCTGTGTTCCTTCATACCTAGCAAAAATAGAGGACATTCACTCAGAATGTACTCTGATGTACTTTCATGTTCTCAAAAGTTAGTTAGTTTTGTGTGTGTGGTTTTTGCTGGTTTTGGGTGTTTTTTTGGTACGTCGGGGTTTTTTACCAATGAAGCAGTAAAGCGGTTTCTCCCACATGTAAGTAAATGCTTAATGAAGGTACCTCTATGTACCTTTGTTGAAAACAGATTGTGATGGTCTCCTCTGCTCAGCTGACAGTTACTCAGCCATCTGCGAGCGGTACCAGTAGAATGTCACCTGGTTTTGAAATACAGGTGTTCCGATTTGCTTCTCCTAATCTTGATTTTCAATTTAAATGTCAAGTGGAGGAGGAGCTGTGAGTCAAGTGGGTTTTTAACAGTTTTAGCATTTCCATATTGCTGTGAGAGTATAAGGCAATACGGCATTGCCAGCCCTGGAAAGCCTCTGGCGCTTCTGTAGCACTGTCAAGCAAACACAGTCAATAAGGCCCAATCCCTGCTGGAGGACTTTACCTTTGTTTCTTAAATGCTTTCATTTCCTTTCACAGGTATCAAAATGAACTAAGTATCACTGCCTGAACTGCTTTTCCGTGCAGCAGTCTATTGGGACAGAGGAGCACTGAGTTTGGGGCTTATCCTGGAGGTATACCTGCATCTGGAAGATAACATCTACTGTAAATCACAGACATACCAGGAGAGGCTTTCATGCGGTCCCGGTTGCAGCGATCCTACGCGCCGCTGTGGCACTGCGGAACAAATCAGGTGTGAAAATTTCTAATGTGTTCCTCTGTGTATGATGTGCCATCAGCATGTCTCCTGCAGTCTGGAGATATTAAGCTGACATACACCCACTGCGATGTTCCTCAGGCCAAAGTATTCCTCCCGGGAGCCTTTCGGCAGCTTTGCTGCCACATTAGGTCAGCTCCGCTGCCAGCAAGGAGCTGCAGCACAGCCAGAATTTCCCCATTCTTTCCTCTCAGAACATCTTCTGAGACTTGTAATGAAATGCCTTGCAAACGTGGCAAGTGGGTGTGGGAAGCTGGGTCCTCACTGTCAATATTACACAAGGGAGAAGAAAGGCAACTCACTGGGGAAACGCCCCCCAAAAAGGAGTCTGGGCCTTGTCAAACTGCATAAGGATACACACTGTGAATTCTTCAGGCACGCTGCTCTTGGCAATTCCTGTTTCCTCTCTCCCAGAGCCTCTCTAAGTGCTGTTACACCGCTATGACATCTGACTTTGAAGCAGCGGAGTCATGAGTGACACAGGTCTTTACAGCCCCTGACATGGACAGTGTCATTATGTAATCCGTGTGCCATCACAAGTTTATTTTTACAAGCATTTCTGTGCCCTCTGTAAGCACTTGGCAATTCCTGGTGACACATGCTCCATGATTTGGGGACACAGGATCGAAAAGGACATCATTGGTTCAGTGAGTGCAATCCCCTGTACATAATCCTGTTAACAAGTTAATCAAGCTTTAATTTAAGACTGGGCACAGTGTTTGCCTCTGCTGCTCCTACTGAAAGCCTGTTCTGGAGCCTCATTCCCAAGTTCAGCACAAGATGCATCTCATCGTCCACCTCTACAAAGTGATGAATACCGAGGCCGCTCTGAATAGGAAGCAAGTCCTACGAGCAATGCAGAGAAATGGTAGTGCCTTCTAAGGAAACACTTGCCTACATGGAAGAACCAAAACCAAACAAGCCTGCAGGTCTCTTTGTCCCCAACACTTCAGCTGAACACGTTTCTACACTGAACAGTCCCAGCACACCTCTACGGCAGCAGCCACCTCGCAGCCGTACCGCGCCGCTGCTCTGCAGAGCCTCGCAGGCTTTCTAACAGGAGACTTGTGAGAGAAAAGATGATTTGGGGGAATGACATCACACCTCTGGCACGTAACGGTGCCAAAAGGTGACAAACATGAAGCATCTACCGCACAATGTTACGTTTTGTCCGGAAGACTCGGAATTGATCAGAACAATTTTGGATTAAAAATTGGTTTTCATGGATATACTTTGTTATTTTTTATCAATTTAATCAAATACTTATTTAAATATTTTAAAACATGATGGTTTAATTATTTCAAGTCTGAAAATTGAGGGTGTTTTTTTATCTTATGGTTATTTTTTATATCAATAGTACCGGTGTTTAGAACAACAGATGCAGAGTGGGCAGGTGTTTTAGTATGCAAGAATCTCTTCCTCTAGAGAAAAAGAAGATATTCATCAAAATAAGTAGTGGATTTTGCTTAATCATTGTTTCTTTGTTACAGATCATCTCAACTATAATGTTATTCCAAAAAAAGTAAAATTACAAAAGACCTAGCCCAACCTCCAGTTTTAGTTGTATGTTTATAAAATCTCCAAATAAACTTGCTTTGCGCTTGAAATCAGTGTTCAGGTACAACCCTTCCTACAGTTGGAGTTCTCTTCATCACCTGAACTCCAAGACAGCCTGACAAAGGCAAGCAGCAGTCTAAAAACTGGTTTCAGCTTCAGTGAGCCCTGAAATGTGGTTACACCACTTTGGGATCAGTGGTTACCAACAGTCACCAAGTTCAGAGCACGTGAGGAATGTATCAGGCTGTGCAGAAGATTGTGCAAAACCAAAAATGTCTTGCATTGAGACCAGAATTTGTTTTTTCTAGAAACTGAATATGACCACATCTATTCTGCTAGAAAGAGGGTGACTGTGACTCTGCTCCCATACTCTCAAGAAATAAAACGTAATATTCCTCGTGTAGAGGAACATCCATTTCATCACATACAAACTTAGAGGACTCAGTGGGGCTGGTATCTACTGTTCCGGTGGGGAAAAAACCAGCTTTTAATCCAAAGTAAGGTCAGGAATAAGCATTTATAGGAATGTTAGGATATTTTACAAGGTTTATAGTGCAGGTAGTCACACAAAACAGCTCACAGCACTCAATAAACATTTAGGAATAACTTCATCTCTTGAGATTGAATATGGGTAAATAAAAGCCTCTGTTATCTACTCTTGAATTTAGGCCAGAACTTCAAATTTAAGGAAGATAAGCTCCACTCATAGAAAAAAAATACCACAGTGTCACAACTGACCAGAAGAGGTCAGAAACCCAGCAGTCCATCTTATTCCGAAGGGAGGCTGGTTATACTTGATTTTCTATTGAGAAGGCTGCGTTTCCTTAACCTAAACAAATGATTGTTTTCCCTTTGATTTACTTTGAAGATACAGGAGGATTTAATCTGAAAGCTTTGAAGGCTCAGGCGAGTTATCCCCTGGGCTGGCACATTCTCTGTATACCCCCCCAAGCTGGTGATGTCTTCCCTGCCCAATTCTGAAGTGATGCTTCTGTTCTAGCTCTGCTGCAATCTTGATAAGTGATACTTCAGTAAATAATCTTCTCTCCTTTTTTTTTTCCCCCCCTCCCACTCTTTGGCTGCATTACCTATTAGATTGTAAGCTCTTTGGCAAAAGGAATGAAAGTTACCATCTGCCTGTGGAGTGAGCAGCACTCGAGATGCAAAAAAGAAATGCTTATGATAGCTACATCAAAGGTAAAAGCCCAATTAATTTTAAGGCAGAAAACACTAAAGTCAGAGATTCCCAAACTTATCGCAGCTCTGAATTATACTTTAATCAGCCAAATACTATAAAACCCCCTCTGAATTACTGGGGACCCTACTTGAAACTGCCAACTGTTTGAGCTGCAAGTGCAGATTTGTTACCCTCTCTCTGTAGCAGCTGAGCACCGTGAGGGAAGCCAGTTCCTCTGAGGAAAGGCAGACAAACACAAAGGTACACTTGCGGAACATCACTTGAATCGTTGCAGCCAATTACGTCCGTAATTACCTAACGAATGTTTAGCAGAACCTCTGCTCCATACAACAGCAATCTACAGCAAGCCTAAACCATGGAAATTGTCACTCCAAAGCCACAAACCACAAACATACAAGTTCCAGTTACACAAGACCACTGGATAAAATATTAAAAGCTATAATACAACGCAAGCTGCGTCTCCTGCTGTCTCTCAGTGTGAGGGTGTTGCCAAGCACTGCTGCACACCGTTAGCGCAGAATAAGACATTTTACTACCAAGAAGTTGCTGCAAGATTCAGACAGTAGGCAATCAGCTTCATTCTTTTTTTTGCATGTCCCAAATGAACAAGTCATTGGAATAGAACACGATGATAATAATACAGATCAACTGTTATTTTTCTGAGCTCACTCCAGGGGTCCTCCTTAGCAGAGGAGGATCTAGCAGGAAAAGGACTGAAATGACATGGTGATTTCCAAATATAAAACCTCCAGATGTTAGGTAAGTATTGCTGCCACATCTGTCTCTCTGATGACCAGCAGGATCCCCACTGACCACTCTGGACACCTAAGGACAAGAACAGGAGACCACGTGTCCAGCCCAGGGGAGCACCAAGTCTCGTACCACTGCCCATGACCATCGGTTCCATCCGGGTGGTAACCGAGGTGGCACTGCGAAGGGATCCGATGCCACAGCAATGCCTGGTGGTCCGGAGCACTTTTATTTTCCACTAAATTGATGCTCCTGGGAAACTCTGTCACGCTGCAGTACGGAGTTAAAGGTGGCCTTCTGTTCTGGCATTGTTGCTTGCTTTCTGGTGCGCTCTTCAGTAGGTGAAGCACGGTACCTGCTGAGCCCAGGGGAAGGAATCCCATTCCTCAGAGATACTACGCAGCTCGATACAGCATGAAAGAAGTCTCCAGCCCTTCCTTCCCCTCATTTGCGAAAAGATGGCTGCAAAGATAACGAACACGCAGAAGCTCGCAGCAGATGGTACAGTGTGCCTGGCTAATTCCAGCACCAGCCATCTGCCCTCTAGTTGCAGCAAAAGGAGGGGGTGGATGGGGAGGTGACTCAGCTGAGAAAAGCAAGTAGCTCAGCTGAAGCCGAAATCCTACTGAGCTCAGAAGAGTCTGATGATGTTTTTAAAGGACCATTCCCATGATGTTAAAATAAAACCTAAGAAACTTGCTTTGGCAAGTATTTGTTACAGATAACACCAGCCCTCAATCTTGTTCTGTCCTCTCTTCATCCTACAGTTGAGCTCCTCTAACCACAGAGAATGGAAAGGGGTTTTTTTCCAAAAGGGCATTAGAGTTTGCTTAAGATGTTGCTAGTTATTGTCAAATGAAGATCACTTCAAAATAACATACCTTTTTTTCTTTGCTAAAATTTACACCATCCCTGAAAGGGAAATAGAAAGGACAGAGTAGAAAGAAAAAAAGAAAAAAACAGTCTGCCAAGGCTTCATTTTCTTTTTCATATACCCCAATCAGCACTTGTATTAGCTGAAATAAGAAAGAAACCTCTTGAAATAGTTCCTTCCCCCTCAGTCTGTTTCTGAGCAGTCGCACTGTGCAGGGGAGTTTGGGCTACAGCTACTACAGAGAGGACAACATTCCGTCTTGCTAGAAAGCCCTCCTTGTCACAGACTTCATTATTTTTGATAGCATTTCTGTTGATACTGTAAAATCTACAGGTGTATGGCTAAAAATAAACTATTACACTAAATCAGTCGAGCTTTTCTGTATTTGAGAAGCACAAGGGAGCCTCTTCCTGAGCTGTGCACTCGAGCGTTGTTTCAAAGCTATGCAACATCTTCATCCGACATGAACACCACCCAGTAACTGTCTGTGCTGAATACCTATCACCACATTTACACACGACATTATTCCATTATTTCAGCATACAAAGTTGTAGCCAAAGAAGCACGGGAAGATTGTTCCAGAAAAAAGATGCAACAGTTCTGAACTTCTATACTACCAGCTGAAAGACCGCATCACAAACCAGCATTTCCTTAGACCTTCAGCTGATGGAACTGGAAATAGCAGGAAGAAATACTCTAGTTCTATTGACACTAACAAAACTATGATATATTCCCAGCTTCCTCATTCAAAGACATTATGGCTTGATATGTGTGCTGGTTTCATAATTTCCTTCAAAGCATTTAGAGTTAAGCAGAGATTTAAAGAGTACACTGCACTCAAAGACTCCGAGCCCGCTCCTAGCATCTTCTGGCCTGATGCCTACAAATGGAGACATCTCCTTTATCTCTTCCTGTTGCTACTGACGTTTTATAAATGATTTATAAATAATAGCCTCTCCCTTTGATGTTTCCCTCCATCTTTGTAGAGACCTGCAGGTCCTTGTGCATAAATTTCTCTTCCCTGGTTCGTGAGGCACGCAGGATGAGCGCAACCTCGGGGATCTTCTCCCCTCAGTAATCTTCTCATTTTAAAGGCGATCCTTAATTTGCCATTATTCTCTGTAAATCTACAACACAGTTAAGTCTGGTTCTTTCTATTTCCAGTGACATCCATATAGAAGAATTATTACATTAACAAGTCTTCAGCAGGGTCTGTAAGTACTCAAACTCACTTAGACTGCCTCATCTTGCAAGAACAAACCTTCTGTATCGGGTTTGGATCAAAACACGCCACTGCAGCTTAGCTGAGGCTCCCTGTTGTCTCATAGCAACGGGATCATTTACTGAAAAAGCAGCACTGATCACCAGCTGGAACATTTTTTGTTGTTGCTTCTTCATTAGGCAAAATCAGATGCATTCAGTGGATCTGGAATATCACTCTGACACGTCTTGAAACCAAATTACATCCCCTCTAGTTAATCTGTTCGTAAATCAGTTAGTAGAAACAGGAGAAATATGCAACCCTTTTCTTGCTTACAAGAGCTAATTATATTAGCAATATAATTAAGATTATTCATCACACTGATCCACAAGTAGAAGCTGCAGCTCTTCATTAGTCTGCCTCAGGACTACCTGTACCTACCAAAGCATCTTTCAGGTTTTCTGCCCAGCGATTTCTGGAGCATGGAATACCTCACCACACCAGATTCATGTCACACTCTGTCTTGCCATGAGAGAAGCAGGTTTCCAACTCAGTCTGCGGGGATGGCATAATCACAGCAAATCTATGCTAATGAAAAAGTAATGAACTATTATCAAATGTCACCCTTTGCCTCTGATTTGATTTGATGAAGCTGGCAACATTTGACAAATGAGGAATTTCTAAAATTTCATAAAGAACTTGGAAAATACATCCCAGAAATGCCACATCTAGCAGTCTGTTGCAAAAAAAAAAAAAACAACAACAAACCTCCTACCAATTACATGTAACCAAAGTCTGATATTTTCAATTGCTTTAAATGTAAAAATCATTTGCTGTATTATGGGAAGTGATTTTATTAAAACGTCATTAAATGAAATCAGCATTAACATTTGAGCACGGCCACTACCAAAACCTTCTCTCCGGAATCTGAAGAGCAAGAGGCTGGTTTGCGTAGGAGCTGGCCAGAGACACAGTCTTGACGGGGGTTTCTCACCGGTGTGACTGAAGACAAAATCTGTCTGTGTAACAGAATGCTAAATAGTTTCATTTGTAAAGAATTGAGATCACTTAAGGGCTGTTTCTCAGGCTCTGTGAAACTAAAAGGATTTTAAAGAAAAGAACAGGTTTCTAACTAAAACAAGAAGACATCTCTTTGAACACATTTAAGGAATAGCTCTTCCAAGGAAAAAGGTTGCTATATTTCCCTGCTGATTTACAGAGAAAAACTGTATTTCAGCAGATGGCTCATTAAGTTTTTGCACCCTGACTGTGGTAGAAAAAAAAAAATTTGAAAAAAATCCACACCACAACCATAGGAATAAGACATATTGGCTGCTTGCTATCTAATTAAGACTCTTTTTAGTTTTTATTCATGCACTGATCAGCAGACTTAATATCTAAACCTAGTTTACAAAAGACTTCTCCTCCTGTTTACAAGTTAGTCTCTATTTAAAGAGGGGTTATTTGCAGATAAGATACATCTTTAGACAAAAGACTGAAAACAGATTGCATCTAACATTTCCTGCTAGGATTTCTTTTCCTCAAAAACCTTCAAAAGGGAAGGTTCGTGATTTTGTTCTACATACCTTCTGCTAAAATTTGAGATCCAAGTTTGGAAATCTCAGCAACAATCTTTATTGCCATCCATTCCATGGCCTGCCCTTCCTGTTTTCCAAAAACAAACCACTGTATTTATTTTGAAGATGGGATATCCTGTTGGAAGGCTTTGAGAAAAAAAAGGACGAACATACTGAGCCTGGGACCTCAAGTACTCCTTCCTGTACCTCAAGAGAAATAAAGAAATAGCTCTAGTTAAAAAAAGAAAATATGGCAGGAAAAAAACACTTGGGAATTACAGAGCATTACTTAAGGAATAAACAGTACAGAAATAATTATAATGGGTTTTTTTCATGGAGTTCCTACACACTGTGTATAAAGCCCCCTTTCAATACTGTAAAACTGGAGTAAAATACACGTGACAAGAACACGTATGAGCTCCATTCATGGACCAGACTCTATTGTATTGCTATTAGGGAGGAGCAGAGCAAACAGAGGGTCCTTTTGCTAAATCAGTTAGAAAATTTTGGAATCTTCTCTAAATACAAGTGGGCTTACTCAAGACAGCCACCTGTATAGTCATCCCCTAAACAGGGTCCTTAATTTTTATTTCACTAGGATTTTTACGTTCTTTTAATAGTCACAGCAACTTCCACGTTAGCCTTATACAGCAAAGACAGTGGATGAAATAACAACAGGAAAAATGAATTTGTGATGTTTTGCTTGCATCTTTTTGAGTGAGACCCATCTGCCCGAGCATGGGCCTCTGCTGCCATCTCAGACCCTGTGGGGCACCTTCCTCAGCCTCCAGCTACCACTCGAGGGGAACGAAGGTCTTTTGCAGACTTTGTGTCATGTCTCCCAGCCCCATCGAGATCTGTTGGAGAGCCTTAAGGGTACATCAGATATTTACTTTAGTTTCCTGCTTCGCCCCATGTTTTTGTAGCCTGATTGCACCCCACCTCCTACAAATGCTAGTTTATCCCATGCTTCTTCGGAGTGAACCAATCTGCTCACCCTGAAATGCAGCCTAATGCAGCTCCAAGAACAGTTTACCCCAATATCTTCTTCCTGTGGGCAGTAGGGGTGAGACACCCCGATAGCTTCTTCCTGTGGGCAGTAGGGGTGAGATACCCCAATATCTTCTTCCTGTGGGCAGTAGGGGTGAGACACCCCAGTATCTTTCCTGTGGGCAGTAGGGGTGAAGTCCAGCTGCCTCCTCACCACTCAGGTCAGCAGGGCTGCACCGACAGATCACCCGCCATGGCCCCACGGCATGTACAGAGCGCGAAGCACACACTCATGGCTTTAGTTCAGAAAATCTCACTCTGGCAAACCACAGCACACTCCATACACTGTTTCAGGTACCTTGAAAAAAGAAAGGGAAATAAACTCACTGCTCCCTAATGCTGTTTGAGAGGGCTGGGCTGGTTTGTTCCCTTTGCAGCAGACCCACGGTTCCAGGCAGTTACCTCACAGCAAGGAAGGCAGAGATCTCCTTCAGCGGGGTAGAGCAGGTAGTCAGGAGGCAGCTACAGCTGTGTTTTCCCTGCCACAGCACTTAGCTATCAGAATTTATCTCTATTTTTGAGACTGGAAATTCCATTATAACAGCTTCCCAAGTTCCTGGTCAAACTTAGGGGTCCACAAGCACTCAGGGCTAAGTTAACCCACAGAACAGAGGAGTCAATCTCTACTCCCAAATCTTGAAGTCAAAAGGGGATAGGACATGACAGTTAGGAAGGGATATTCACATAGAAAAGCTTGAAATGGAAGATAAGAATTATTATAATTGAATCAATCAACAGTATTATAGAATTCTATGAATTGGAACTCCTAATATTACATTTACTTAAATTAATGCATTACAATTGCTAAGATGCACCTTAATATCTCACTCTGTTTAAAAAGTTGCTGAAGTCATATTAGGTTTGCAGCTTAAAAATGCAAGAATACTCAGTATATCAAAATATGGGAATTAAGACTGTAAGACAGAACACTTGATGTCAGTGAAAGAGCTTTTTTTAATTTAGTCAATTAAAAACCCCAGACATTTAAATCGAAGAGACCAGCTGAATTTTAGCACAAAGCTAGCGTAATCATTATCCATTTGTCCCAATGTTCTTCTGAGCAATCGCTTTGTGCAGGGCTTATGTGGGACTAAAAGAAATTCTTATCCCCACAGGAAAAGTAAAAAAAAAATCACTTTTTTTTTTTTAATAACGAGAATTGTCCTTCCCAAATCTTTACAGTGACTGAAAACACACAGATTGCTTGCAAAGGATGAAAACACAAGAACGCTAAAACTGCCATTCTTTATTACCTGTACCCTGAGATATAAAAAAAATCAAAAATTCCATGGTTATCTACAATGTGAAAGGGAAAAGAATTTTGTGAGCATGATCCTGCTGCAGGGTCAAGCTATCCAGGCTATTTAAGTCATAAACATGCACTAAGTAGCTCCCTAGTCCAGCCTGACTGGCTGTGGAGATTCTGAGTGCTGCTACAAGAATGAGAATGACATTTTGACATATTGTACACAACTGAAACTATTCTAGCTACAATATATTACTTTTCTGAGAAACACAATTCTGGGTGATGTTCACAGCTGGGTCCTGAGAAATTCTAAAGAGAAGAACAACTAAGACATGACTCAGAAGGAGATGGGTAAACCTTCACGAATTTTATAAATCTGAAAAACTGCAGAAAGCACACAATATAGGAAAAAAATATAAGCAATCAGTCTAGAGAGCAAAGTCAAAACTCCTGGGAAAATTCTCAGTTTTCTTCCAGAGGCACGGTGTATGACCACAGGCACATCTGAGCACCCTGTTTTCCCCTACAAAAAAACGAAGCTAACATTACGTCATATTGCAAAACTTACACAAAAGCTCTTTGGAAGCCCTTAGATCCAACACAGCATTTATTTAACACTTTGGAGACAGATATTACTCTTTATATACCCATAAAAAGATACATTTGGACTTACAGTACTACTTGAGCAGTTGTCTAAATCAGTTAATAGAATTATTATCTGCTTTTTTCTAATCACCTAAGTTAGCACGTGTTCTTTGGCCGGCAGACTGCTGATGCCTTATCTACAAAAATGTGAGAAAGGATCTATGTATGTGCACAGCAGCCATACAGCAATTACCTGCATGCATCTTCCTCTTTCTGGCATCCTCACGAAAAGCTAAGAACAACAAGCACCTAAGGAATGAGCGGAAAATACGTCAGTGGGATACTCAAAGGTCTTCAGTGTATCCTCCAAGCTTGTTTTTGATTTTAAACCCTTCCATATCCCTCCTCTCCAACTCCAAAAGGCCTTTTCATTCCCTTCCTTTGTGGATTCCCATACAGAGGTCACTGCTCAGAGGACGCATTTAAGCACAACCAGAGAACGCAGACAGGCATTTCCAGTAACTTTTTCAGTCCTAAAGCCTATCTAGAACTAACGGTGCTGGTACAATAATCCTGTTTACTCTGTATTTGTGAGATTTCCCCTGTATGATTGATGGCCATCGAGAAACCTCTGTCACAGCAACACAGAGCACCGTTCAGTCACACGGTGCCTTCTGATCTCCTGCCACCCTGGCAACAGCCCTATTGTGCGGGTTTCAAACCTGAAAGGTCTCTCTGCCTCGCTCGGCACACGGTCTTGCCTGGCTGGAGTTGTAATGGTTCATTTTAAAGCCTTTCTGAGGCCAGGAAGAATTACTTCAGACAGACTCACTAGAAAAGGATTTACTACAGAGTTGGTTTATGGTGTCTCTTTAATACACAAGCAGCATCTTCCAAAACTTAAACTCAGGTGTCAGTCAACAGCCACAGAGATTGAAAAGAAAGAATAAACTGATGTAATTTTCACCTTCATTTAGCAGTTTTGCATGTAAATTATGCCAGCTGAGACTCTCTCATCAACTTTCAAGATCAGTCCAGTGAGCCGAATGGAAACTGCCTTCCTCTCCACAGCTCTGCATTCGAGTGTTGCAAGACCTCAACAGGCCCAAAGAAAAATTTATACAGCTTTAGATTTGCTTCTCATTTTCCTGCAAATACCTTCAGAAGACTCACCACTTGTGCAATCCAAGCAGCAATTTAAAAATATATATATCAAAAGGGTATTCTTTAGGTTTTTTTTTTTCAAGGATCCATCTACTAAGACTTTGTGTGTTTGTCTTCAAAAGGATTATTTGCAAAGCAAAGTCAGGATACAATGGAAGATTCCTGACATGCCTGTTTTTTTCCTCCCACTTCTGACATTGCCACTGACTTCATAATCAGTGT
This sequence comes from Apaloderma vittatum, assembly GCF_000703405.1. NCBI lineage: Eukaryota > Metazoa > Chordata > Aves > Trogoniformes > Trogonidae > Apaloderma > Apaloderma vittatum. The sequence continues at coordinate 129,316 of NW_009714440.1, forward strand.
TCCACTGCTTCAACCCATGACACGCATCAGGTCATATGCTCAGTGATAATTTAACAACTATAAAGGTGGAGAAGGAATGGCACAGTAGGTAAGGCATTGCATTGTGCTTTAACAGACGTAGTCCAGTTGTACTTAAAGCTCTTGCTGTACTGTTGACTTGTTGCCAGTTGAATTCTCTCTGCCTTATTTCTCAATCTACAGAAAGTGGATATTATTTTTGTACCGACCTACAAGTGGTCTCTTGAGGCTAACCTAGCTACTGGCTGTGAGATGATCCTATGTTCCACTAGTGATAGCTACGTCAATAACCAGGCATTTAGGAAAAGTGTGTGTAGGATATTAAGCTCAGCAAACATGCAAATAGACATTGTTAGCTGTAACTCTTTATTCTCAAGATGCCCTTACCCTGTATAATTATGCCAAGTGATTTCTAAACAGTTCATGGAAGTATCTATGCAGGTAATAATCTCCCCCAAACGATCTCATGCTCAGTTTAGCAGCCATAGCAGTGGCAGTGTAACAGATTAGATTTCAGAAAAAAATCTTGTCTGGCTGCTAGAAGTACAAAGGTATAAAGGTATAAAATATCTGCAAAATACTTTGATCTTCGTGAATATAAGCACTATAAAATATACTGAATACTATTATACAGCTGTAATAGCAGAAGCAAGGATTGTTATGCAAAACTAACACAATGATGCATTTATTCAAGTATACTGTCTTTCAAATAATCAGAAATTAAACTCAGATGCTTTAGAGAAAACTTCGGTAAGCCACCCACTAGACAATTCTGGAAAACTACCCCTGACAATCTGTACATTGAAGCACAAAGACTGAGATTCTTTAAGCATTTTATTTCCTATGACTCATGTAATTATTGCATCTTTATCCAAATCCTTCTAAGCTCTTTGTTCTGAATAATATCTTGCAGCACTAAATCGCACATACGGCCTTGTACAAAAAAACAGAGCCACTCCCGCTTTGCACCTTTTTAAAAAAAGCAGAGAGGAGCATCTATGCCTTTCCCCTTTCAGCAAACACTCTGCTCGTCCAGCTCCCCTCAAGTTCTGAGGTACGGATCAGTACGACAGCCTCCCAGCTACAGGTTCTTCAGCACATTAAGGCTACCATCAGAAAGGGCACTCCCTGGGCAGTGAGGGGTAGAACAGCTTCCCAAATAAACAGATTCAGAGCCCACACGTTTCTATTTTTAAACCCATCTTTGGCTTCAAGTTGCAGATGCTGTGCACTTCAAGCAACAGCTGTACAGTTACAAACCTCCCACGCGAGACACTTCAGAGCTTCTTTCAGGATGACATTAGAAATTTTGCTTTTAACATCAAACTTGAATGTTTCTCACTCCTCAGCTTATACTGGGATTTGCAGAAATATTCAGCTAACAAGTGAAGCAAAAGTATTTGATTTATTTTTAATAATCTCATCTGGTTTTACAATGGATTTTTAATGATGTTAATTGCAAGACTACTACTCAGAGTAGCTGCCCTCAAAAGGGCACAGTCAACATAAATAGGCTCTTTTTGAGTATACTGAATAATTTTGAACCCTATAAACCACTCAGAAGACCGCATGCAAGCTTAATATTCAAAAACACTTAAATGTCTCAGCCGCTGAGAACATACTTGCACCCTTTCATGAGCCGCAGTTCAGTTCTCTCAGTAGCTTGAGCTCATCTGTTTAGAACTCATGGTGAAGAACAGGATTCCATCACTGCACCCATGAACAGCTCCGGATTCATTGTACTGACATAAATTAAACAGATTAAAAAACGTGCCAATAGCAAAACTGAACTTGGTGATGAGCTGAAAACTGCATCTAGGTTTCCTCAGCTGCTGTTCAGTATCTTTATAATTTCACCAACAAACAGAGCAAGCATTCCTGAGTTTCCTTCAATTTTTTTTTCCTGAAGCAGTTTCAACATCACTGGAAAATACAAGAGCTGGAGAACAAACCCTTAGTGTAACTAAATTCTATGCCCTATGATTTTGGTCACCTGTCTCACGTATAGAAACGTGCATGGTTTTGTAAAGCGCTCCAAAACCAGAGCCTTGAACAGGAACACGAATGGAGCTCGGGGAGCTGGCCTGGAAGAAGAACGGAGCAGAGCAAGGATGTCTGATGCCCGCTCCTCGTTCTTAGCAGTGGGGAAATATAACAGGACTTCATTTTGCTTGTATCTGGCAACTTAAAATAAAACCCGGGTGGTTTTTTTTTAAAGAACACTATTGCATTTAATTTCCAGGGAGAGAAAAGATTCGCGGGGTTGCTGAGGGGCAGGGGGATTGGGGGGGCACTGGAGTAGGCTGCACGCGGGGATTTGGAGAGGGGATAATTTCTCAGCTCATTCTTTTTTTAAGCCGAGTTGGGGGCGGGGATTTAATCAATGTTAGTATTAAAAAGAGCTGTGAAACTTGCTGCAGGCAGCACTACGTTGATCCTTTTTTAGCTCGGTCAATTACTAACCACAATTTCGAGCAGCAGTTAATGGGGGACTGAATCAGCCGCGTCGGCTCTGCCTCTGCCGCGTATGGAAAGTGCCACCTAGTGGAGAGTGTCCCTTCAGCGAAAGGGCCTTTCTGCGGCGATTTTTAATTCACGAGTGATGTGAAATGGAGCTGTAGAGCACTCAGCCATCTACACTGAGACACTCTCTCATATCCAGGGAAGTTTTCTCTACTAAAGGAAGGAAGGTGAAGGAAGACAAAAACAAACCAAAGACAAGTTAGTTCCAGCAGCAACACACACACACAAATAACCCTTGATGCTAGTTAAGATTTTGATTAAAATAATCCATGTACAGTTTGTGGTCAGCAGCTCACTACAGTATCTATGGTGCAAAGTACAGAATGTGCTCCTATTGCTCTTTTTTATCTGAGAGAAAGGAATTTTACTAGACAGGACCTAGCAGCCCTAATTTAGTTTTGCCATATATTTAATACGTTTTTCTTCTAAATTTCAAAGAGCTGTAGACATGCGAGTTTCCACCAGCAGAAAAGTGTTAAACCTATATACACAAAAACGCACCAAAAAAAGAGCACTGGAATGCCAGACCACATTTTACTTAACTCTGCTCCTGTGGGCAGCCAAATGATGAGCTGAGGTCCTGCAACAAGGACAATGTGCAAGCAGGCAGAGGCAATGAAGAGGGACTTTGGATTGTGTTTGTTCTGGAAAGCTTATTGAGCAGATCTCCTTGGTTAATTCCTGCATTTGGTAGGGAGTTATCAGGTTAGGCTGCAAGAATTTCACCACCTAATTCACATTCGGTAAGAGGTATGACTCACACAGCCCGAGGAGATCCAGCGTTGCAAGGTGTTAAAAATTCCAAGTACAGAGCATCCTGAAAATAACAGTTAGGAAAAGAGATACTCTTTTCAGAACTAGCAACATTTTCAGTGTTCTTATGAGACAGCCATTTACTTTAGCCTAAACATACATCAACATATATTAGCGAATTCATTTCACAAGTGATGAAAGAAAGAATTCATGTTTTGCACTCCTCATACAGGATGTCTTTTGGGCCATTTATTAAATTCTATCGTATCACGTTAAGTCACAAGCGTTACTTCTCTTTTACAGGTGAATATGGAACGTGAAATATCTGGTTAGCCCAAGGTAACTGAACAAAAAGCAAGTGGCACTGAGAATCATCTGTCTCAGTGTTCATTCCACCTCACTTCTACTTCTTACTATCTACTCAGATATCTTAGCTCTCTCTTTTCTCAACAGAGAGCTAAGCAGTACCAGCCTGGAAGCTGGCATAATTCTTTTAAGAGCATATATACTGTCTAACAAAGAAAATACATTGGAAACACAGCTACTCCTTAAAGAATACAAGATGAAAATACTACAGAGTCCTGCTCTTAGTTCTTCACTGTCATCACCTCCTAAGACATTTCTAGCAGCGTGAAGCGGGCGTGAAATACCAGCATTCTGACCAGATGCCGTACGAGATCATGCGAGAGGCAACGTATGGCAGCTACAGAGACCACAGGGAGCCGGGAGCGGCAGCTCAGCGCTCCAGCTCCGCACTGCAGCACATTTTAGACCTTGGAGCGCTCTGTTGAACAGAAAATTACTTAGGAAAGTTAACATGTTCCTTGACAGTACCACATCGGGTTTCAATAGAGATGTCACAGTTAACCAAATTGCATGGAAAAACACAACCAAAATTCTAAGCCAGGACTCTTCACGTCACCTAAGGTACTCCTGTTCTGTATAGAACAGATCACACAGAGAATTTTGAAATCTGAGTGAGGTCATACTCAAAATTCGAAACATCTTCCTTGCCATTCAGCCCGCTGACCACTAGCTGTCCCCATTGCTTCACAGGAGTAAAGCATCAGTGCTGGAACAAAACATGCCCCCCGAAACGAGGTGCTGCTCTTGCGGGATGTGGAAATAAAGCTCAAGAAAAATTAAAACGAGATACTACAGTTCTCCAAGTCTGTAGATAAGAAAATGGATGTCTAGAAGAAGTGATGTGGCATGGAAAGAAGACTAGTGATCGGCCCGGGAAGCTTAGGATACGATCTCAGCAGGTCTGTGGCTTTATGAGATGGCGAAGGAAAGCCCTGGAGACCCATTCATGTAGCAGAATAGGAATAATCAAAGTGTTCCTGCCACAGCCATCATCTGCACCATCTGATAAAACCACCTTCAGAGATGTTTTCCCAACCAGTATCCCTGGCAGATGCTACTTCCTAACCTCAGAATATTGAAACTCTTAAATTTAGAACTAGAAAAATCCTTCTCAGAGGCCATAGGGTGAAACTGTTTCAGGCTCATCTCTAAACAGTAAAGTTCTTTCCTCTCGTGAGGATTCCAGACAATTTCTCATTTCCATTCATCTTTTGACTTCTCAACGTAAGCGCAGAACACAGAATTGTCACTATATTTGTTAGATCTACAAGATACTGGATTTGGTCTCTTCACAAATCAACTTGGAGAAATCCAGTTTCATACTGATAATGGCTGAGGTTTATAATCACAAACCACATGCTATTAAGAAGGCAGAATAGCATTTTGTAAGGCAATTAATTGCCCCTTAACGGTGCTACTCACAAAAGAGTTACTAAGGGCTCTATATGCTTAATAAAATTTACGTTATGAATTTGGTTGCTATTTATTGTTTTTTGTTCAGCCTTTGTAAACCAAACCCGTTATCTGCTCTATAATATTTGCTCATAAAACCCAAAACGAGACAATGTCATTTCTAATGTGCCAGGCCCCCAGCGCAGCCCTCTGGCCAGTAGAGCTGCGAATACATCACATAAGGGCAGCTGTCACTCAAGTCAGCTATTTAGATCAGAATCTATTCTTTGATTTGCTACATTGCAGTCCAGCAAAGATGAGAAGGGTAGTAAAGGTTGCGATTACTACGTCCTTCAAAGCAGAGTTACAGGGCACACATGCTCAGGACAGAGAGACAGATTCCTGCTTTGTTACTCCAAGTTTCTGCCCTGGAGGGACCTTTCTTCTACTTGGCTGCTATCAGTCCTGCATGTCAAAGCAGAATGCGTTAAACCACAATGTTTGCAGAGAGCTTTATTCAGAGCACCAAAATGAAATTCACAATTGTTGGTGCAGGATTATTAGCAAAATAATGTAAGAAGTAAAATGCAAGTTCTAAATTTCACCAAGCTGGAGAGGAAGAGTTCAGAATTCAGAATGTATCAGCAATTTTCTTAAATAGGGACTAAAATCTGAACTAAAAGTCCTCTCCATTTTAAATCTACAATTTAGTTCCAAATTCTGAACTTTGCTGTCTGTAGTATGAATGCACACAAAAATGTTGGGCACCTGACATGTCCCTAGCTACCTACTGAGCACCTGTGTGAGGTGCGCTGTAATTTTCTTCACATGATGAATGCACTGCAGTAGTGCATTCTAACAGACCTTAAGCTTTATTCACCGAAAGAAGTAGCTCCAAATATTGCACATATATAGTACTGTGGGCAATTTACCGATGGAATAACTGACTGGAAAAACTTTCGAATTTTATTTCCAGAAGCTCTGACTGAAGAATGGCATGTTTAGAAAGGACTGATATGACACCTGTTACTGATACATGCTCCTGCTAGAGAGTATGAAAGGCAACTCAAATCCTAATCTCTTGAAACTTTGTGTTTGAGAACCTATGAAAACATTCAGGTTTAAATGAATGATACGAACATGTGATTAGTCACATACCTCCTGCATTTTAAAAAAACCATCTAAGCCTAAAGACTGTGGTTCAACTAATAGGTCAGATTCAAATTATATAAATTAAAAAAACCCCTTGGATTAACTGAAAAAAAAATACAACAAACAAATAAACAGAAAACCAGCTTGTTGAAATCAGACCAATCTAGGGTACTTGGGAATCCAAAGGATGCAGTTTCCTGCTTGGCGGTCACAGCATGTGGCCAGGGCAGTAAAGTATTGTCAGTTTAACAATCATATATTGTAAAGTACTTCCCTTAAGCGGTACAGAACACGGAAAACAGTGTCCGTCCGTGTCAATATACACATGTATTAGCTGAAAGCATCAAAAGGTATTTTTATATCATAATTACTCTTTTTTTCTAATAAACCTGGATAAACACTGTTTGACTCTTTTCAGTAGTAGACAAAGTTTTGTTGAACGAACATAATTAGAACATTTCCCAGACAGCTGGAGGGCTACATCTGATGCCACTGAAAATGAGCAAATGCCACTTCTTCCTCTGGCTGATCTATTGGTACACCTGCATTCAGGAGAGGTAGAGAAAGGCTTAAAAGGATCAGTCTTCAGCACCTTTGAAGGGGAGGAAAAGAAACTGAAATCAAGTTACAACAGAGAGCAGTAAAGAATCTTTCTTCGTAACTATTTTAGTAGGTCTGAACTTGAGAGCTACTAAGCAACCACACTGCTGTAAGTGATTGAGAAAGACAGTGAAACACTTTTACGAAATGGGGGGGAAGTATATATAGATCATACCACATTTAAATCCTATCGCATTCGTAACTACAGCCACAGGCTCTCTAGAGACACTCAATTTGTAATTAGATTAATAGAATTTATTTTGTTGATAAAGGAGATTTAAGCTGTTTAGACACATGATGCACTGATTATTGACTTCCCTAGATTTGAGGAGTCTATTCCAGCAGCTCTGTGTGGTCATTGGGAAAGGCCAGCTGTCACGGACGTGTAAATCCCAACTGAATAAGCTCACAGAGGCAAGCAGGAGAAACAGCTTCTGCTAACTTCCCCCCACCTAATGATTTTTAAAATACATTTCAGCAATTACAGCCATCAAACATTATTCTCCAAAACCTCACGAGAAGTAAAAGTGCACAAGTTTCACCTGAGTGCACAGTAGGAAAATCTTAACAAATACTTAGAGAAGGTAGTCTGTGCTTCACTACCTAGCCCTGAAATTAACAGTCAAAATAGATTTTTTCCACAACTACGGTCACAACCCAGCCTGTGAATACAGCCTAAGGACACCATTCTTTCACAAAATAAAACAACTGCTGTCAGGTGTGCAAAGGGATTCTCTCCTCCCCGAGAGCCAGGAGAAACCTGTAAGTTTAAACAGTGTTAAAGTGCAAAAGACTCTCAGAGAAAAAATACACCTCTAAACAAAGACAAAACTCATTACACTTTGCACCTGTTTAAGGAAAAACATCCTTTTAACAAGTCAGTTCATTAATAAAGGTGCAATTAAGTATCACATCATTAAAGGAACAGGAATGAAAACAGAGTAAATTCTCATTAAGAGACAATGCTAAGGTATCTATCTCATTAAAAAAAAGGGGGGAAAAAATCAACACTTTCTCTCCACACTCCTGGTTGTAGATAATTTTATACGAATTTGTTACTTACAAACACAGGATTGCTCCTGCAAGTTAAGAAACTGTGCTTTTTTTGAGCTAAAAAGCTAGAATTTGTTCCCATATTTCTAAGAAAAGGTGTTACTTATTGTGAACAAGCACAGCAATGAGAACAGAAAAACCTTTAGGGAAAGCTACCACTCATTTCAATATCACAAACAAGACATAAGCACAGGGAAAGTGACAAATTTTGCATTCTCTCAATAACAGATTCTCTTTCTGTTAACGTTGTAAGTTAGAATAGAGAAACTTCAATCACAGTGGCAAGCAGCCAGCTCATGAATAGGCTCGCTAACATCAACAAGACTATTCGTATGAACAAATGCTCAAAATGACTACGAGACTCCTTGTATATCCTTTGTAATGTTAAACTCGGTAGGATTACTTAGTGCTCTCCCACATGGACTAAGAGCTGAAGTCAAGAAGAGTGCTCACATGAGAAACTATGTAGGAGCTGCAGCTAAAGACTGAACTGGTTCTTTGTTTTCAGTTTTAAAAAATTAAATTACACATTCTAAAAATGAACTACCGGACTAGCAGATGCTAGGCTTTAACTAACTATCACCTAGTGCCTGAAGTTAGATTCTGCTCCCTGAACAGTTCCTGGTTAACTACGTGTGCAACTCTGCCTGAAGACCACGAGATTTCAAACTTTCAGTGTTAAAAAATAAAATAGCACATTCTAAAAATGAACTACTGGACTAGCAGATACTAGGCTTTAACTAACTATCACTTAGTGCCTGAAGTTAGATTCTGACATGTATTACTCAAGAAAAATACTGCTTCTGCTCCCTGAACAGTTCCTGGTTAACTACGTGTGCAACTCTGCCTGAAGACCACGAGATTTCAAACTGCATTGAAAAAGTATAGAACTGGGATGGTGCTACAGAAAGGATCTGTGAGAAAGGAAGCACTAGAACTAGCAGCAAGGTGGGGTTGCCTGCATGGTCAGCCCTTCATTTGAATGCAAATGTAATTTTGGGGCAGGCAGTTATCTGTGACATCAGGCAGGACCTTAGTAAACTGTTACCACCAGCACCTGGTAAAACCATTGTTAATCATGTGTAGTAAAGGGACATCAGGGCTAGCAGGAGTCATTTATAGAGCCAGGCAGGGCTAGAAAAGAGAGAAAGAAAGAGGAGGGGAAGAGAGATCAAACAAACCCTGTGAGGAGCAGGATGTCCCAGCAAGACAAAGCCAGGCTGTGAGCATCATGTATGTGAGTTATCTTTTGGATAAAGAGACCAGCATGTATCCAGGATCTGCAAGGTGCAGCAGCAACAACCTGCCCGTGCAAAACTTTGTGTCTACTCCACCCTATCCAGATTACATGGGATATCATCATGTGCCAGGTCTGGACACCCACGGACAGCCGGCGGGGACCTGGGGATCGCACTACGGCCCACAGCGGGATGACTGGAACGCCTACGGCCCAGGACCTTCCAGCACGGTGGCTGCTGCACAGATCAACGGCTCCTCTCCTGGACAGGTCTCCTACAGCTCTGCTGATTACAGCTCCCTCCATCCCGCGGGATCCGCAGGGTTACCTCCTGTAGATACAGTCAGTTCACAGCAGATCTCACCCACCAGCCAAAGGCACAGCTCTTACGAATGGATGAGGAAAACAGTGCAATCCACTTCTACAGGTATGAGGGAACTGAGGTTTTATCCCAAGAACAATTTGACTTTCTTTGCCTTGTTGTTTTGGGGTTTTTTCCCAGGTTCCCTGTTTAGCGGGAAGCGTACAGTTTTAGAAAGGAAGATCCTAATTGCTCTGAAGGATTGTCTTGCCAGCAGTTAAATGTTGATTACTGGGTGCTGGTTTTAATCAGCTGACTCTTTCTTGTATTTCTTTCTTGACCTTTAATGCTGAGGCAAATGAAAAGCAACGTCCTTTGACAGTGAAGTATTTTCACTTCAATTCTGTTTAAAAAAATTGTGATATCAAGTAATTGCTTTTAATAGGGGTCCTATAGATTGGAATGAAGTGGAATGTCTGCTGAAAGAAATAATGATGAAAACATTGCCTTTTGCCACCACCATTGGATTTTGTTTGTTTTCTTCAAGTTTTACATTACATGTGAAAAGTTCAAGTAAACTATATACAGTAGGAGGTTTGGAAATAAGGTTTTGCATTAGAAATAACTTCTCTAAACCTCAGAACACTGAAATGAAACGAGATCTGCAAGATCAAACTGTGAGTCCATGCTTTTAAAATCAGTAATGATAAGGAAAGGCTTGCTTCACTTTGTACTAGTAGCTCTCAGAGCATGTTACAGATCAGTCTCTGATGCATAACAGTCGACAACTACAAAACAATTCTTCAATCATGTTCAGCCAGTAAACTAAGTCAGAAAGCATGAGGAAAAGGTTCCCTTTGATTGTGATGAGGAACAATAGAAAAATAGATAAATATTGAGCTTCCCTAAATCAAAAATCTGTACCTTGTACAAATAGAAAAAAAAATGAAACAAGCAAAGAAAGGAAGAAAAGAAAAAGAGGGAAAACTGCCTTGAAAGAACAGAGGCACAACTCGCTATGTAGCAGTGTTTGACCCTCCAAGGGGCTGAGCAACTTTGACATGCACTGACATCAGTAAAAATTAAGGATATTCAGCACCTCCTCTGAGGAGATGCTCACAGGATTTCAGGGTTACATCCCAGGAATTTTCATTTCAGCCCTTCCTCCCACCCCTGTTCTGTACCACAGATGCACATAAATAATAGTTTTCAAAGCAAGTACGGCAACAATCTCAGATGAGAAAGTAATTAAAGCATACATTACAAAAACTAAAGCAACCGTATAGAAAAATTGTCTGAATTAAAATAATACATCTAATTTATATGGACAGATCGAGTCAGCCTCACCGCTGCTGAACACAACTTTCTTTCATAGAAAGTTCATAGAAGTCAATAGGGCAAATCAGAGTAGGTTGCCATCTGGGTGAATAAGAATTTTGCACATTTATCTATATATATATATGTTCGTTCTTTTTTTAAATCATATTTGTTCTTCACTGAATACTACCCAGGAACACTATCCCTAAAAACTTTACAGTTTATTTCTGAGTAGTCCTTACAAATCCAATGAAATTGTTCACCAACCACATGATTTACAGATGGCAGAACACTTGCTCAAAAAAACCTGTACTTCTCTTCTTTACATACATGCCTTTTGCTCCTGTGGATTTAAATTGTAGCTTTTAGGAGAAAAAGACCTGACTTGATCTTTCTGTGCTGTTACTTTTATAGTGGGGACACTGTGAGATGATATATAGATAGATAGATAATCCCCCATTCGGACTGCCTCCTTACAAAGCACGCTCAGGGCTTTCTAATCTGACAAATTTGAAGCCTGAAGGGTCAGAGCATTCCTAGGAGGTGTTGGGCGTCTCTGCATTCTAGAATGGTCCAACAAGATATTGAGCGTCTTCGTCTCAAGAAGGACTGAAGAAAACAGCACAGAAGCATATCCTCCCAAATGCCCATGGGCCAGGGTAAGGCCCTCTGGAGTTAGTGGGAGTTTATCCATTCACTTAATAGGTACTGGGTCATGCCTTGCGGAAAAATCCAGATAAGTAATTGTGCCGCTGCTCCTTCCCCTCCTTTTTTTGCTAGGCTGGGAATGCCAATAGAGCTGCTTCACTGGAGTTAGTTCCTTTTTCTCCATTCAGTCCTTTTCCTCTCTTTAAAAGCAAGGGCACTTTTAGCTTTCCTCATTTTCAAAAATATAGGTTTTTTTTTTTGAAAAATTGCAATGTCAGATCTATTGATGCACTTAAATGAGTTTGGTTCTGAGCTTGCAAGTGTTGCAAGTGACTTCAGATGTGTGACTAGGCTAATGGCAAGTACCAGTGTTGTTTGTGGATCATTACCAAAATCCTCAGCACCTCAGGTGGAATCCATTGCTTTTTACATCCTTACAGCTGTATTCCTACACTGAGCATTACCCTGCTGTCTCTTCGCAAAACGTTTAGGAATTTCGGTAGAGGTTTTGTATAGGCAAGAATGAAGGAATTGCACCTATTATTTATTACCTTTCCTTACTCCCTGTAACATAGACATGAGCCGCTATTCTTAAACATGGAATAAACTGAGGTTCAGACTTACTTGAAGTGAACAGAACAGAAATTAGACAAATTAATTTTATTATTTGTTCATTCCTTGTTGCAAAATGCTACTTATCAATAACAATATTATTTCGCTATAGAAACAATAATTATTAAGGCAAGTGGTTTTTGCAAGATGTTATTGAAAATGTGCAAGAAATGTTCCTACAATCTCATCCCCTTAAGAGCAGGAGAGATTCTTTCCAAAGGTTTACTTACATTGAGTAGTCTGACCTGTGAAAGCTACAGAAACAGGGCCCAGAATCAATGACATCTCCATCTCCAGAGATTTCATGTTCAGCTTTTCTTATCAGGGCTTTGTGGCCTCGTGACCTGACAGAAGACAAATAAAAAACTTCACTCAAATTTCTACAGGTCTTTTGATACTCTGTTACCTGCTCAATTACTTTGTAATTTTAAAAACAACATCCAGTATAAAACCATGTCTTCAACTGGCATTAAGTGAAGTTTATGAGGTTATGCTACTTGAAATCACTGGAAGATCTCAGGATTTAGTGTGAGACTATCACCCTTGTTTAGTGTTACTGGAATGCATTTCTCACAGAAAAGACCTACTAAGGCTTTTATCTGTCATTCTCTCTCTGGCTGAAGGATGTCTGAATATCTCTCTCTGCAGCTTTTCAAACTGGAGGGACTGGGCCTTGATCCCAAACGCAGCGCACCTAGGATCCAATGCCCAGTCACTGCATTCTTGAGGCTGTTGGGGTACAAGAGAAAGCGAATGTGTTTTGACTCAGAACACCTGAAGGAGGAAACACTGACTCCTTAGTACTCCGAACCAAGAGCACAGATTGAAAAGGACCCTTCTCTAACCATTGTACTCCTCCTGCCCCCTCCCCTAAACCCCCACTTTGAAAGGGCGATCAAAGCCAAGATAACTAGCAATTGTAACAAAGAACAAAGCCACGACTAGAGAGCTGAGGTGACAATTCCACATACACATACAGAGCATAATTACAGGCAAGTTCTATGCTGAAAAGTAGAATAAAACCACCTTAGAACAAGTTACAGATCTCCTCCTGGTTATTTCAATATTTTTATGGAGATAACCTATCACACAGGGGTAGACCTTTTGTTTTCATGAGAAAACAACACACATCCGTGGTAAAACTGTGCTGAAAACAAGTTTGAACAGTTAACTACCAGGCAGCTCCAGCAGCAATGAGAATTTGCTCACAAACTGAAAATACATTTTAAGATGTGCACCCATAAAATGGGGACAGAACCAGTTTTGAAAAGAGGCAAGTAATTAGAAGCAGAGACTTTTCCTGTACATGATAACTCCCGTCATTCTTGCTCAACAAAAGTTTACTCTGACGACGATGGCACACGCTGGGAGCATCATGACCAAATGCACTGTGAACATAGAGCATCCAGTCTTCGAAGGAAGAGGTTATACTCCCTCAAATCTAAGGAAAAGAAGCAGGCCTCTTAAGAAGCCACTCCTGTAAAATGCTGAATGCTTAACAAACATACAACACTTGGAAAAAATTTCAGTTAATCCCATGCTTTTTAGTCTCCAGAATCATTGGCAATGGGATTTCCCCATGCTGACACTTAGAAATCCACCTTTATTTTCTGCAGGTTGGGTCTCTGCTAAACAAAATCCATACAGGGTAGTGTCTGATCATGTTTAAAGGTGATAAAAATTACTCTGCTTTGGACTCAATTACTTCTGTATATCAAAGATGAATAGAAAACTTTACACCAGCAAAGTGAAGGGCAGAATTCGGCCAATGAGCTCTATTACAGAATAGCAGAACATATTCAAAAGAGAAGTTAATAGCACTTTAAAAAGAAGTCCACAGAACAGAAAAGAAAATTCAAGTCTGTTGGAAAGTTCCAATTCTATGATCCAATTCCGTTCTTTTCAGCATGAGTGATCTGAACGTGTACAACAAGAACAAATGATCAAGACCCAGCAGAAAACACCAACACAGAATTTCACCACGTTTCACAAACCTTTATGCATCCAGCTTTGCATTAATGAAGAGTCCTACTCATTGCACCAAGATTCCTGGCAGGAATATTAGTACTCACATTTCCTAATACAGTGTCAGTGTGGGGGTTGTTTTTTGGTTTTGCTTTTTAATTTAATTTTACAGAACATCACGGGCAGCGCAATGTCCGTCTTCAAGACTTATTTTAAATTACTTTTGATTCACAATTCCAATTAAGTCAGCAAAATTACATTAGGGAGAATGTGCCTCTTTCTTTTCTTACACTTTCAAAGCACATAAATATTTAGAGATAGTCCCAAGCTCAAAGGCTAACACTAATCCCTCTCTTAATACTAAGATAACATCAAGATGCAGATTTGAACTGAGTATATCTTCAGGCCAGAGAGCTGTTTCACTTTAAGGGCTGACTTGAGCTAACTTCCAACCATTGGACAGGAACTTCCTCTGAAGTAATGTTAAACTAAGGAACCTAGATTGCAATGGTTCGTGAATAATCCCACACAATCCAACACTATTCTGTATTATGACATCTTCTATCTAACTTAGCTTCTGGATTTTTTGAACTTCAGCAATTTCAGTAGACAAAGAATATTCCTGAAAAGTTAAGAGAGGAGGCACTGGAAAAGGGGCCAGGGCTAGTTCTAATGTTAATTTATTTTGCTTTGTAAACTAGTTGTGAGGTCCGATGGTGGGCTTTTTTTTTCTCCTTTCCTGGGCTACACAGTCTGAGGTTTTGAGGCCTATCTGTCATATTGAGGCAACAGACCCTTTTAACACTTCACTTTGCTTTGATATGCAGTCTTGTCTCTTCCTTCTCCCTCTTTTCTTCAGGAGTTATATTGCCGGAAAGGGTGATGATTTTCACAGCAAATAAAGAGGCCTTCTCCCAGCTTTATTGTCTTCAGAAGAAATGCTCTGTGAATTTTATGACCAATGGCAAAGCTGTCCCCTTCCCCCAACTCAAAACTTGGCCAGTCACAAAAATTGCTAGAGTGGGTGTGATAGAACAGGATTGTTAAATTTTATCACACGAAAAGTTTTCTAAATCTGAAGTATCTTATTTCTTGTTACGCAGAAGGCATTCTTCAGTGGTCACTATTTGCAGAACAGGTTTTTGACACAACTCACTGTTCTTAAACAGCTCATTAAAACCAGGAAATCCACTCCCCCCACACAAAGGCAGTCATACTGCAAAGGTAGTTTCTTCAAAGATCTTTTGTTTCGTTTTTTTTCCACCCGACTTCTAATAACCTCTCCAAGCACTTGCAATTCCACAGTGTTAAGTGTCCATAACAGAACAGATTTCCAACAAACTGACACGATGTTGCTGATGAAGATTATAATCTGTCACTTAAGATTGTAGAAAGTTAAATGCTGGTAACGTCACTCACTTATGTGACTAAAATATGCAGGATTTGATTAGAGAATTAGATTAAACCACGTCTATCATTACATCCTTAAATTCTGCCATTATCTCCTAAAGAAGTCTGAGAAGTGAAGAACATCCTTCTGCTGTCTCTGGGGTGATTCCATTAGTCCTACCTCAAATTTTACTCAGGTAATATTTCTCCTTAAAATCAAATGCATCACTGTAAATAAAACCAGTAGAAAGTCTGCAAGATTTGGCTCAGAATGCAGTAGAGTGGGTCTATTCCATTGAGCAGATGGAATTCAGAGGCTGAAGTCCTAAACTGTTGAGCGATAGGTTTTGTTACTGCTGTTTGTTAACTTTGGCAAATAAAAGTGTACTTTGCCTTTGAAAGGAAATGCCATATGCAGACTAATTCCAACCCAGCATCCAACAAAGGCATTAGGAAGACTCTCGGCTCACATCAGTGAGAGTTTGGGTAAAGGCCTAACAGACTAAACCCGGGCTCTGCCAGAAGGAAAAGTGTCCTCTCAGAAGACCCTGGCAGATCTCAGCTCGCCTTGTCTGTTGTCTCTCAGAGAATATATAACTCTACATAGAAAAAAAAAAAAAATCCAATTATTAAAGACAAGATTTAGGTGACAAATCATAGAGAAATCGTCTGAGTTTGTTGTTAACTTTTAGGAAGGAAATGTTCTCCTTTTGCTTTTCTACTTTTTAAATTATTCTCTTTACTTATTTTAAAGAGAGAAATTAGATGTGAAAGCTTCCAACCTTTCTTCAAAAACAAACCAGATATTATCATTCCTATGAAAAATAAAGTGAAAGCTACTCAGGGGAAAATAAAAGATTTTATGGGAGAAAGTTCTGTTTCCCACATACCTTTAATTTCTTCTTCAGTTTAAAAAGCTAAAACCCCAATTCTCTCCTACTCAGATAATAAGGGTTTAAGCACTTAAGACCAGAAACAGGAAGGTTTATCTTGAAATTTACCACCTTCTTTTGGCAATGGAAGAACACTTGATATTTGTCTATGGCTCCTGAATGAGAAGAGACTTCAAGATAAGATCACTTTGTTGCTCTTTTGTGTAGTCCATCTTAAGGGCACAAAGGAGACTAAGGAAACATTTTAAACATTTTGTCCTATAGAAGGACCCAAAATTTTCATTTAGAGGGGAAAAGAAACCTAACCAAACCACTAGCTGGAGAGATCAAAAGTTTAAAAATATCAAGTGAGGCATTAAAGCACCACAGGTGACCATATGTTAAACAAACAATTTACACTTCGAATGAATGAAAACAAATGTCCTAGTATTTATGTGGACTGAACTAACTGCTGTCCTTTAGAGACTCTAAAATTCTTACCATAATGTTGTAAAATTAGCAGCACTTTTCACTTGATTATCAGTGTAAACATAATTGGGCTAATTCTGCTTTCACTACAGTTTCACAATGATAGAAATGCCACCAAAATGAGAATATCCTATATATCTACCCCAGCCAAGCACAGCACAGCAGAACCTTCAAAGGGAAGTTAACAGCTTTCAGTCAAAGTGGGTTTGGCTGCACTGATTGAGCAGAAGCCCTGGTGTAAGGAACAAAGAAAAAATTGAAATATTCCAAATAAACAGGCTGCTGGGCTCAAGACAGCTGGAAAATGCCCACAGCATTGTCAGCTCACTAGTAACACATAGCACTTCCCCAGGGTTGAACACCATGGAGCATGGAAGCTGAAGGATCAAATTCTGATGTAAATCTTGTTCTACAAGCTGGGAAGAGTCCTAGAGAAAGCCTGTCACAAAGGGAGAACCAGTTGTTATCCACAGCCAGAGGTGTAACAGTATTTGTTGACAGCACTGCACTGATCAGACTTCTAGAGCTAAAACCCCCCGTTATCTAGGATCTATACAAACTGTACAAAAAGGATCCAAGCCTGAAGAATCTTCTCATGTAAACAGGTCTTTGGTGAGCCAAAAATTCTTACAAGTAGCAAAGAAGTGACTGTCAAATACCCGAAGAGGAAAAACATGACACAGCTCTCAAGTCATTACCATACAGCAAGCGGAAGGCAAGGATAACTTCAAGTATGTTCAGCATTAACCCATGAAACTCAGTGACAAATTTGGGATAAAGTATTTCAAGATTCTGCTATAGTTCCGTACCCTGAATTCTGATCTTTGGGTGCTACTTAAACTTCAAAAGCAAGGGGAGTTGGAAGGAGGGGCTGACACCACTGATAATGAAACCTTCAGCTCCTCTCCTCGGAGAGGGAAAACTGGTTGCTCCGGGTCGGGGTGCTACGGTGACCTACTGGCAGACTGAAATTTTAATGCCTGAAAATCTGTTTCAGTCCTCTCCATTCAAAATTAACTGCTCTTATTAGGAGTGTAATTATTAGAAGTTTGAGGAGCCTGTTGTTTTGGAGAGTTAGGCATCCGCACAATCTTTTCAGAAAAAGATCTGTAAGCAAACATGAGCTACATCTGCAGCAAGAGCAGACAGCTACGAGGCAGCAAGCCGCTATATACCTCAAGTATTATGCATAATCTCAGAGAACCTGAACCTAAGGGGGCTGTTCTCCTATAGTGATCACTAAGGGCACCTACAGTACCACAGAGGAACACAGTGCAAAAAATATGCCAACTAAAAATACATTCCCTGTCGCAGACAATTTACAGTCCAAATCCAAACACTGGAAGAAATGTCCATATAGGCAGACAAGGAAGCACCAAAAACCAGTAAGATTGTGGTTAGCGAACATGGTAACACTGGTCTTAACACAACAATGATTCAATCTTCCAAAAATGCAGGAAGACCTTAGGCTAGGGCTCAAGGGCCTTGGCTTTAAGCAGGTGTTGATCTCTGGTATATCAGTTGCCTACTATGAACATTAACAGTGGAGGACAGGTGGGTCAGGAGGGAAGCATTAGTAGCCTTTCCCATTCTCCATTCTCTCACTACTGCCAACACATTCTGCCCTCAGAAATTATCCCGTATGGAATCCGTAAGATGTCAGCTCCCTGCATCTGTGCCCATTGGCTCATGTCACTTGCTGTTACCTTTTAACGACCCGGATACCGCTGAGCCAGTCTGCTCCAGTCAGCTGTACCCTGAGCTCAACGGCTGCAGCAGTGCCGCTCGCAAAAGAACAGATGCCGTAATTCTATCATTGTTCGATTTCCTTTGTAAAGTATTATTGCTTTCTTTTTCTCTTTTTTTTCTAAACTGTCATCTGAAAATCTATGTTGCTATTCCCTGTGCTATTATCAAGTCATGGATAGACTGTGCCAGACATGAAGGAAAAACACAACCTCCAAATTGCAGAAATCATAACATTGTACAAATTTTTCTAGCAACAAGGAAGCAAGGCACCTTGAAAGCTCTCACAGTATTTTCTATGCAGTAAAATATCCTCCACAATTTACCTTCTGAAGCAGGTAGCAGTGTACAAGCTTCAGGGACAGAGAAACCAGCAACACAACACCAGGCAGGAAGCTTGCATCAGAGTCGGGAATAGAACCCAGGTTTCCTGGCTCCTTGTTCTTAACAAGAATGCCTTCCCTTTCTCAAATGATAACACAAGGGTGATAAAGAATATGAGAAGTAGTTTATCATGTATTTACTAAAATCTGATGGCATGAACCTCTTGGGTTGTAAATCAAGACCAAGTCAAGGGAGTTACTCTGGGTAAGTGCATAGAGAACCTGGCCTAAAATACCCACAAACATATTTTCAAATGTGAAGCCAGATGTTTTGTGTACTAAAGTTAAAAAATTCTAGCTTGAAGCAATGTGTTCTTCTTTCAAAACAGGTAAAACAAGAACAAGAGAGAAGTACCGAGTGGTTTACACAGATCATCAGAGATTAGAATTAGAGAAGGAATTTCATTACAACAGATACATTACAATCAGGAGGAAGTCTGAACTTGCTGCAAACCTAAGACTTTCCGAGAGACAGGTAGAGTATGGATCACCCATTCAGGATTTCCTTTCAATTTATTATTGCTGACGAGGAGATAACCATACTGGTTAAGAACAAAAACTCTAATGCCTCTAATAACCAAGGCGACTGGGTTCCCTTTGCAGTGCAGGAACTCCAGCTTTCCAGCTGAATGGCCTGACATCCTTGTTTGTACTCGTTTGTAAACATCCCAGCCGCACTACTTCGGCTCTCGTCAGGGAGCTGTGCAACAACAGAAAAAGCAAACACCAGTCTTGCATACAGCCCTGTTCTGAGAAACAAAGAGTTTAAAAACATCAGAAAACCCTGCCCAGATTTCTCTCTGCTTTGCTGGGGTAGTGGTAGTTGGAAGACTTCTGCTGAAATTTCTAAAGTGGAAGTCCTAGTTCTACCGATGTCAACGGGAATTCCATCACAAATTTCAGCAAGGCCAGTCTTAGCAGCGCATGGAACTGATGAGCTCAGATATGCTGAGGACACTTGAGGGGGTTTGTTACTTTGGCTGCCGGTCACCTTTTGTTAAAGATTTCACACATATTTGCTACTCCTTTCTCCTGCCCCTATTTCCTCCCACCCCCTCCAAATTCTACTTCTATTCCTGCAAGATAAATCCAAATACAGTCCTTTCGGCTCAAAAGAGATAGACAATTTGCTCTGGAACCACTCTGTGCCGTGTTCTTCACACATGCAGTTGCCACGTCCGTGTCACCCCCTACCAAAGCGAAGCCGGTACAGGCCTCTGGCTCTCAAACACATCTGCTGGCTCCTGCGAAGAACCCAGATCAGACCGAGAGCCAGATCTCCCGCAAAGACACAACGTGGGCTGAGCGTGTCTTCCGTCCCGTTTTACTTGAGAGTTTCTTGACGTAGTAAGCAGTGAAACAGAAAATTAAAAAGCTGTACTGAAGGATCTCCCTAAATAGATTTCAGGACACAATATGCTCATTTGCCGTCTTTTCCATTTGCAAACCAACGCAGCACTGTTTTCTCAGTTATTATTCACCATTGGTTTATGGGCTCTACTGAGCAGGGGTAGCCCAAAATCCACCCAGTTGTAGCACTGCTCATCCAACTTGAACTTGTCTCGCACAGTACACGCACTGAAAGACCTCACAGAAATGGAGATGCAGACACCCATTTTGCAAATATTTCTTGATCTGCCACTGAATGTGAGCATTTAATTATTGAAAATTAAAATTATTTCAACCGAGTATAAGAAATACACTATGTGTCTTTTTGCTGGCTGTAAAACCTTATAATGCTGAATTTAAAAATTACGACCCTGCTTCCATAAATCACTAACAATATTTACTTGAAACTTTCCAGTTTAGTAATAATTCCTCATAAATGTTTTTGTTAGTATATTGAAGTGGCGATACAAAAGAGACAATACATTTCTTTGACATATATTGAGGGAACATGGCAACAGTTTTTGCAATATTTGCTCTTCGTTATCACCAATATATATCTGAAAAAAAATAATTCCAGTGCATAAAGCCTACATCTCTGAAGTAATTTTTTGAAGATGTAAGATTAAGAAATACCTGATTTATACTCCCACTACTATCCTTTCATAGAAATGAAACAAACCCATCACATGAATATGATCAAACACACGCTGTCCTATCCCAAGTTCAACTGCACTCAGCCTAAAACGTAAAATCATTTTCTGGAAAAGTTTTTTTCCTGGCTACGCCAGAATCCCATCCAAGGCACTGGAAGGAATATCTCAAGACGAAAGGACAAAGAACAATTGTTTAAAAAGGAAAGGAAGATGTAATATCTAATGAAGAAAAAAAAACCACAAAATGAAGCATTGCTAATATAGGAAGGATACAGAAATAAAGGAGATAACAAGGACAAGAAAGAAGATAAAAAATTCGACTTCAGGGGAAGTGTCACTTGTGCAACACGAAACAATGGCAAAAAAATATTCCAAAAAGGAGGGCAACGAGTAAAGAACAAGTCAGACATGCAACTGCCCATGTTAGCTTTTAGTCTAACATTACAGATCGGTATTTACTTGTAGATATTTCATTGTAAAATGGGAATAATCATGCTTCAAGGATAAGTACACCGAGACTGTCACAGAGTCTCCTTAAGATATTTTGTGGGACTTCACCAGTGATTTTCTTTTAAAACACAACCTACTAAAAAACAAACCAGATGTTATCACCTCTTACTGTTTTACCTCTTTCTGATCATCATTCTCTTCCCCTCCATCCTTCTTGTGAAGGATAACTAAACGATTCAGTATTTCTCAGCAAACTATTGATTTTTCTTTGGGTTTCAGAAAATGGTGACAGAAGTGTTTCCTTTGCCATATGAACAGCAACACAAAAACACAACATATCTGAACGAGGTAGCTTGACTTATTACACTGAACAGGCACGATACAGAGCC
This sequence comes from Apaloderma vittatum, assembly GCF_000703405.1. Lineage (NCBI taxonomy): Eukaryota > Metazoa > Chordata > Aves > Trogoniformes > Trogonidae > Apaloderma > Apaloderma vittatum. The sequence continues at coordinate 151,013 of NW_009714440.1, forward strand.
ACTTCCAAGGACAAATAGCTGGCCCGCACTGCTTTAAATCCAGCACCAGGAATTCACACCCACAGACATTTCAGTTGCTGTAGAAAATTCACCCTTTCACAGCTGAAGAAGCCCTGCTGTATTTTCAATTGATCAGTACTCATTGACTTCACCTCATGTCCTCACTTGTTTCATCCTAATCAAACCAACATATTCTTTAACAGTTGATTAATGTCTTCCCAGAGATGACTGCATCTCTGCCATAGAGCAATGACTATGATGGAGAGCACTGGACTGTGTGGGAAGCAGCCGTAGATCCTGGCTCCATCTACGAATGCAGTAAAAGGCACTCAGCTATTAAGGCACAACTTAGACAGTGTTTTGAAGCAACACTGTGTGCCAGCTGTAGTGCACTGCTGAAATTCTGCTCAGAAATGTATTTCCATTGGCTTACACATGGACTTAACCAATTAAAGTGCAGCATCCAAACACAAAGGCTTTTGTGCCTATAGCCTGTTTTTGTGTCTATAGCCTGTTAACGTTTTCAATGTAAAGATACTCTCAGATTCTTTCGGCCACCACCACAACACATGAGATTCTGTTCTGTTAGTTTTCGTACCAAAACAACCCCCATCAACTCAATGCCAAAGCTTATTCTGTAAAGAAATACATCCTAAAAATAAAGCCAACACCGAAAAACTATTTTTATCAAGCTATTAATAAATATTTTACTACCAGATAGGAAAGATTACCTGCATGAAAAAGAAGCAAACCCCTCTGTTGTCTCAGTTTGCCACTGCCCTTCTCACTGGTGCTCATGCGATTTATTCTACCTATGATCCCTGACTATATACATAAAGACTATATTGCATTCTATTAGCAACTGAAAAACATTCTCATCTCCTCCTCTGCAGGTGAAAATCTGGTTCCAGAATCGCAGAGCCAAAGAAAGAAAATTAATGAAGAAGAAAATGACTCATTTTGACGGCAGCAATCTCGGCTCTCTGCAGAGTGACTCTGGCTCCATGAGCCCGATGCCAGTTCCTGACCAACAGACTCATTCAGAAATGCCCAGTTCTTTATTCCCACCTCCACCTCCTCCACCTCCGCTGCCCATGAACGGCTTGCAGCACAGCGGGAACCTGCAGCAGGTAGTGGCCTCCCAGTAGGGCTGCCTGAAGAGCTCCCGCATAGCGAACACTAGGAACTACCAGTACATGGAGCACTGCAGGATGAACGAGAGGACACTTGGAGCTGGTTTTTGCAGGACTCCCCAGCCTGACGCAGTGCTGTGCACGTAAGCTTCAAGTACAGGAAACCAAGCGCCACTTGCCAGGTCTGCAGGACAGCGCAGGCTCCCAAGGGCAACGGAACTGCTGCGTGCCGGGAGCCCCAGTTGCAGGGAGCCTCTGCAGGAGTCTGTGCCACAAGGCAAGTGTCCCCCCAGCCACGCGGCGGGTGGGCAGGCACAGCGAGGGAGCAGAGCTGAGGACCAGATACGGCTGCTTGTTACAGCACGCTGCAGACAAAAAAACCCGCACCAAACAGGCCGCAGGCAATTCAACGTTGCCAGGGCGGTAACGGCAGCTGTAGGCAAGTGCTCGCCCCTAGGTAAAGAGTATCTTCCTTCTCCTTTGATCTCCACACAGGTTCCATGTACTAATCTCGCTTTCATGGACTTTACACATGGATCTTGATAAATGAAAACCTGGTTTATATGTTTTGACCCACTTGATGGCAAGCCTGGGTCATGGTGGTTGCACTCACTACATGTTAAGGGCAAAGGTCAGAGATGAGCTTTTTGGAATTTTGTGGTTTTGACAGGTACGATTGCCTATGCTCCATACACTGGTATAAACATGCACTCTTCAATCTTACCCTCAATGTTTCAAAAGCATTCTAGAATTGTGAATCTTGGCCCAAGTTCCTTTTTGATAGAAGAAAAATCACATCAGACTCATTTGATATCCTGAAAGAAAGGGCAAAGAGGTAGAGAATCCTTTTAAAAAGTGTATTTTAAAAAGTGGCTCCATTTCATGAGACACTATTATCCATGGATGAAGATGCAATAATTGCATTCAAGTAAATTTAAATTTGGCCCAGTTTTCAGAACTGTTGTAACACTAAAAAAAATAAATCTGAGGAGCCAAATTAATGGAAGACAAAGCAAATAAATATTTCACTTAAATATAAGCTCTCAGCATTCTTTAAGTTGGTGTCAACAGCTGAGGTGCTGATCTCCTCCATACTAGGCAGAATTTGACAGATAATCGGTACTTAAGAATAACCCAGATACTTACTTCTTACTATGACTACCAATTGCATGTGCATAACTTTCGTCTGCAAAGGGAAAAATCTGGGAATTTATACACTCATGGACAAAAGCTGTTTAGAAATTTAGGATACCTATCCTCACGAATTTTCATCAAGGTGTCCTCCTAAATATCTCTGTTACTGTTGCAAATAAGACTTTAGGCACTACATTCTTGTTTTGTTTTGTTTTTTTCTTTAATTATAACAAATAGACTATTAGATTGTCAAAATGCTCGTAATGTGAAATTACTTTGTATATAAAAAAACATTAAAATAAATTACTTTTTTCATAATCATTTTCCAATGTGGTATCAGCTACTGTGGTAAGAAGACATGCAGATTTTCATTATTCTGTTACTGAACTGTAATATCGAATTTAAATGCAGCGTGATGGTAAAAAAGGCTTACAAAAAGTAGTGGAAAATGCTAAACCCAGGATGCTTCAGGGAGCTGGCAGTTTTCACTATTTCTTCATTTTATTTATCATTTTGTAGCTGCAAGAAGGGTAGCCCTGAATAAGAGTAAAGTTCCAACTCTCTCACAACACTATTGCATTTGCTGGCAACAGCAGTTTGAAGTTTCGCACAGGTAATACCAATGAGATGAAGAAACTGCAATTCAAAGTTCAGCAACAGAAAGACTCCTACGGATTTCCACATATTATGGAAAGCAGAACACAACAAACAGCATGAGGGAATAAAAGTGATTTACCATCCATACTGATGAGCACGACAACCAAACCAAAACACTGGTCTCCCAAAAGAGAAATCCATAGGATATGTCTGAAAGAGAAATCCACTGGAAATACACAGAACAGCCTTTCTGTCTGCAGGGGGAGGTGTCAGAGATATTGTAACTACAGTTAACACACACACACACATGTAATTATCTTTAACTTAAAAAGGTTCAAGGAGAAAAGGATTGGCCAATTAAACAGAATTCTGCTTGCATACTAGAGAAATGTCAATTAAAAATTCCAGGTTTAGACTTTCAAAAGGTAACAATACAGAGGGCAATTTTGTCTTTTGTAGTGATAATAATTTAGGACCTAGTTCTAGCTACGCGCACAGAACACTGGCCCCACGGCTTTGTGGGATCAAGTTCATCGCTACCTGTTTTAATCACATTTCCATGACATAGCTTAATTTCATATTAAAATTTTAAATAGGAAAAAGAAAAAAGTTCCTAAAGAACTTTAAGAAAAGAAGGATATCTGAATACAACTTCTTTCTCTTTAAAATTATTTAAACATCATTCAAAGAGAGAGGGATCTGGCAAAATGACCTGCTTTATCTTGTTTACATGTAGAAGAGTTATTGAGGAAGATAAGTGACCACTTTGAAGATCTGCCTCATTTCTGTCCCAGTTTGCTGAAAGCATGCTTGCTATAGGTTGCTATGTGTTTCCAATCAGAAGTTGTTAAGTACACAGAATAAGGCTGGATTTTATTTGTAGAAGCACATGTTCAAAGGTTACAATTTATTGCTCCAAAAGCAGTATCTATAAACCAGGGCAATACCTTAGAGATTATTAACCTTCTAGTTATGCCAACAATTGTTTTAAGTAGTATAATTTCTTTTTCGTAACACTTACCAGCAACTTAGTCAACTACATAATTTCAAAGTGCTTTAATCCTTTAAATAGTTGCCCACCAAAACCCGGAGCAAGCTATTTTTCCCTAAGAAGCTTGTGCAGTGCTGTTACTTAGATGCTGTAGTGTGTATAATTAAAAATCAGACCTAAATCTGGAGCCAAATCACCTGGAAATACTTTGGTCCACCACTGTGAGTCATGAAATACTGGTGCCAGTCCTCAGAAGAATACTTACTTTTTTCCTGACTTTGAGTATATCATATAACCTATCACTTTTATCACATCTAAAAACTAAGGACACTAAAGCCGAGTTGCTGTGAAGATTGATTGGTTGTTAGCAAAGTGCCCTGAAGAAGAAAAGAATACCTTAGACTACATCACAAGAATATCTAAGCCCTTAATCCTAATTGTGATTAAAAGAACGATCAAGGTATACCCAATTTTCAGAGGAATTCACTAACCTTTAAACCCCATTACCCAGTGAGAATTGTGATCTATAGAAAAAGATCAAGAAGAGCACAGCAAATAGGACCTTCTACAAAAACTTCAGGCAGCTAAGCAAGATATAGCGTTCAAAATGACATTTCAAAACCAAAAAAGGCAGTAACTGCAATTGCTTGGGGGTTACACAATCATTAACCGACACATATGAGAGTATCAAGTATGTGCTACCTTCTACCCAAGGTGCAGATTCAAAAATACACTTATTCTGGATGTTAACACAAAAAATAAAAAGGATACTTCAACTTTAGCATCCTTATTCGGTGGTGTAGTACTTACTCCAATCCAAGTAGTATTGCTGGTGTAGTACTTCCTCCAATCCAAGCTTTTCCACCTAGAGCTGAGACGATGTGTCCCTGAGAATGACTCACACAGCCAGTCATGTTTTGGAATTCTGGAATAGCACTGGATGTTACTACTTGGACACAACATTGTGTAAACCTCACAATGTAAAAGAACAGGCACAGGTTTTATGAGGAAAACGTTTGCCAGTTGTTCTCATACTCAAAGAGCACAAGTACTTTCTTGTGCATTTTGTAACAAATTCTGTTCCAAGGTATATCATAATAAATGGAAAAGCTTAATTAAAAGGTACATCCTGCATGTTCTTGGTCTTGTAAGCCACAATGAAATACCTTCACTCTATAGGCAGGACAGACCTTGCACAGACAATGATCTCTCCTACCTGGGAATATGAAAGAAGAGTTGAATTTGTGCAACAGAAAAGTCAGTCTGCCACGAATATAAACCATGTGTAAGGCAAGAATGCCAAACAGTAAGGGCAGTCAGTTCCTTTGTTACCTCATGAAAGAAAGACCACTCAACAGTGAGCCCCCAGCAACCCCATCCAGCCCCGCTGGTCAGCGTGAATTAGTGACAGTAAGTGAAATCCCTACACTACATTGCTCAGAAATGAAACCAAATAAGTATCAATAGAGGATTTGCGGTTCTTTTCCATGGTTCTGCTAAAAAGAATCAATTTGACCTGCAGTTCACACACGATATTAAATGTGCTGTATTAAGTCTGCTGGTTGAGCAGTAAGACATACTCTCATTACTGCCAGTATTGATTTTGCAGCAGATTTTAAATTATTTAAATTTCCGAACAATAAGATCCTCCTCATTCTTTCCTGGCAAACACAACACCGATGTACATCACACAGGAAATACATTGCCACTACTTTTAATAAACTGCAAAAGTTAACATTAAGAAATGAAAGATAAGTCACTGTTAGTAGCAGTAAGAAAAACAGGAGTGGAACAGATAGAAGGGTAAATGCAATTACCATGCGCCAAATAAGTCACTTTTCATAATTTTCCAGAAGGATTTGATAACAATCAAAATTTCAGAGCATGGAATTAGAAATTAAACCATTGAAAAAGGCTTCATGGATAACAGACATTTTTATTTTTACTATTGAACTCTTATGAAGAAGAAATACAGGTTAGGGATGAAACAGACACACAGTCCAGAACTGAAACCTGCAATACACCCTTTTTTTTCCCCCAGAAGAGCTCAGACCAGCAAGGGAAGAGAGCTCAGGCAGCATTGCTTGTTCAACTCTCTAGGCTGTGCCACATTTGTTAATACGGGCATACAACTTGGCATGTGCTTGAATTTCAAGCCCTGAAAATCAAACCTAACCAGGATGTTGCATATTAAACCAGCCCAATTGAAAAGGGGAAATAAAATTTTCAGAAGCTTCGTGTTTGTAGAAGCTGCAGTGAAAGCAAGGGCAGTCTCTTTAGCTGTGTTTCAAAATTTTGGAACCACCTGCCTGCCTTCATGACTTTAATTTTTTTTCCAACAAAACTGACCTCAGCTGACAGCAAAGCATGGACGGATTGACCTTTCCTCAAGATTTGTACAGCTGACTAACAATTTTAGGAGGAATGTGTGTGCGTGCAAAGCCCAGCTTCAATAAGGTCAGTAACACCTCCAAAATACCACATTAAAACTATCAGCAATACACATTTGACTAACAAAGTCCTTAGCTAGAAATTCCACGGAAATTCCAAGCCTGCAGTTATAAAGGTATGGGCAAGAAGCATTCCTAAGCCTGATGTTACTGATGTGTTATTAGAGGGGTCAACTGGAGGCATCTATTCCTATCACCTTGGCCAGAGCGGGATACGCCAAGCTCACGTGCTTTTTTCGCCTCAGAACCCTAGATAGATTTCATATAATTTTTGAAGCGTCAAAGATGGACAGGTCTCTTCTTCTTTCCATATAAGAGTACCTTTACGAGTAATGGTTCCAGATAAAAACTATCACACATATTAACACCTTTAATATAAGTTATTGTTATATGGGCCAGTTTTAATCTACCAGTAGTCCCTGAAATTGCAGTTGTAATAGCTGTCATTAAAACATTTAATTCCACGTTTGTGATTAGAGGAGTATTATTACCCAGGTTGGAAATGCTCTTTAGAACAGCACATACACCATAGTATATCACCTGCATTGCCTGTACAAACAAAACCTTAACAGTTCCAATGGTTATCACCACGCTTGTCATCATTGCTAGATTTTCACCAACCACCTGTTAGAAAACTAGAAAATTTTCTTCCTCAAAGAAAAGTGCATTCAATTTTACACACATACAACTTCAACAAACACTGAGACAAGTCCTGCAGACACTGGCCAAGTAGATAAATTATACCTAGCATTTTAACAGCTGGAGGAAATAAAGGAAAATTATAACCTTGGAGTTCAGCTATTCTGGCAAGCCATCTCCTTGAAGTACGCCAAAGAGCACAGCACTCTTGCTGCCGGTACTGCAGAGATCTTTTCTCTTCTGCCTTTATCATCCACCACAGAAAAACAGGATTAGTACAAACCTCCCTATGGATGAGATTTCTGAAAGTCAAGCCCACCGCCTCAGAACTGCTTTTGTAGTCCCACCACCCCAGGACGTCAGGTGAGGGCCCAAGGTAACGCGACAGTTCTGCAAGCACTTCACGCAGACGTGGGCAGCACATTAACACCTCCCCTACCACCAGCAACTCACTGCCATCCCCTCGTGGGGTAAATACGGACAAGGCAAGGGCAGTTCGAATTTTTTTTCCCCTTCTTTTTTACTTGCTTTTTCCTGACAGCAATGCCCGCTAGAAGTGTTCCTGGCACTACAGTGGAAGTTACTGCTTTACACTGAAGATGCAGTCCTGTGGCTCTGAAGCTATGGACATAGTGGATCTGAGCAGGAAGGACGTGTATGGCCAAGAAATGCCTCTTGGGAAGGCAGGCTTGGATTAACAGTCATTTAGCTCTCGAAAACCATCAGTCCTAAATTTTTGGTAGCCTCAAACTACTAGACTACGTGCAAAGGTACAGCGCCTTTTTAATACATCCACACGGTTCTCTTATACAAAATGGGAAGCATAAAAGTCAGGGTGCAGAAGATCATCTTAATGTTGCCTTTTGAGTTATCTTATTCTCACTTTGGTGTTAAAAATCTTCAGTCCTACCCAGCAATCTTATCCTGCTATGCAAATCTTTTTAAACAAAATGCCTTATTCAAAGTTTACTATTGTTAGCTGATATCAAATCAGCGTAGTGATGTGCCATCGGCCTATCTTGATCTAATTACGTTCTGGAAAGAATCGAAATAGATCTGAAGAAAATTCAGATAATGGAACAGGCAAAACAAGAAAGGGAAAGGAGAAGCATAAACAAAAGATAAAAGAAGAACAGAGAATAAAGGATAAAGCTCTGAGATACAAAAAATAGGATTAGGCAATACTGAAATTGTGGGGGGTACGTGCAGAGGCATCCCATAAGGAAAGATGACCAGGGATTAAAAATGCTACCATCATTTAATGCCTGCTGTGAAATTATCTGTCATTCACCAAGACATGCGAGTGGTGTGCTTAAGGGCAGAAGTTAAACAACATGTCTGATCCGAAATCTATGAGCAACCAATGTTCATTTCACTGGGTCCACAGATTTCAGATACAATCAATGGAGACAAAACTTCACCCTCCCACAGATCACCTATGACTGGCAGCTCTGCATAACATTTAGCAACACATCGGAATTTAACTGCTGGCAGAATGCTCACAAATAAGCCAAGGATTCCAAGGATCCTTCCAGTATAGCAAACGAATCTTGTTTAATTTGGATGATGCTCAGTCGAGTTCTTTGTTCTTTTGAGTACATTTGTACTAAAAAGTCTGTGGGCTCTCAAAAATTCTACTAGAATTCCTTTTCTTTCCAGATGAAGGGAACAAAAGTTGTTTTCTAATTTTTTAATGTCTGTTTTTATAAGAGTACACCAATTCCAGAAGCTCTTACTTTTTCCATGTCCTATCCCATGACACAACTCTATATTCTCAGGATCACATAGCAAAACAAATTATAAAGATTTTGCTACAGTTCTCAGTAAAAATGCTTTCCTGAAAGAAAACCAACCACCAACCAAAACAGGAGCATCTTTCCTGTCTTTAAGTACACACTTAGAATCCTTTAGTGCTAGAATTAGAAGGGATGTGTGAATACTAGTAGCGTCAAAATACAAAGGATACAGAATGAAAAAACACACCTTTGTAAAGGGAAACAACTCACTGTAATTTGCACCTCTTTTGCAAGCATACCACTTGACAAATAGCTCATTGCAAAGAAATCCATCCAAGACCAAAACATACCAAATTCAGTCTACAAATCAGAGCTGGACAACCATAGAGAGGCAATTCTCAAGTCATGAGGTACAGTTTAGTTCTCCCATGTTAATATCAAGCTCTTAACAGCAACATACAGAACCACCTTCAGAATAATTTTTCTCAGTGGGAACACTTCCACTGACCTACGTAGTAGCCATGTGCCAGCCGCTTTACAGAAAAGCATCAGGACAGTTCTCACCCACTAACTCGATAACCCAGATTTTTCTCCCTGCTGATTCCCCTTACCTCCGAAACCAGGCTGCTACACGGCAGTTTCCGAGGAAGGAACCCAGCCTTTCAGGCAGATGAGACAGAAACCAGTAATATCACTGGGCCTAATCAAACACTTTTTTCACTACTTCTTACAGTCATTTTCTTTGTACTTCTGGCACGATCTTTGTTAGGAAGATTTATTGTCTGCTTTTTAAAATTTATCAGTTTACAATGGCTACCAGATGACGGGATCTCTTTATATCGTTCTGCATGGGGAGAGCTTGAACACATGCTTTGCAGTTAAAGCTTTCGTTTCTCTCATGCTGGAAAACCACTTGAAAACAATAATGAGGGGAAAAATTTTGAGAGCTATATTTAAGACATGCTGTTTACAAGGCACTCTGTATTCTGAAGTTACTGACTTAAAATTATTCAAATTGACTGCGTCCCTTAATTTTAGAAGTAAAAGTGAGATTATTTTTCAAGTGTCTAAGAAATTAAGAGAGTAACAGTTTCACTTGTTGATTAATAACACATCACAAAATAAAGGTTTCAGACAAGACTCATCTGAACACCAAACACTACTGTTACAGTTACCCCTTTCTTTTCTTAAAAAAAGGTCTATTTACTAGGCTACAAATACAAGCTACTGTTGCATCATCTTACAGTACTGGAATGGCTGTTGAATATCAGGGAAGGGTAACAGGACAGATAAAAGTTCTCTGAAAGAGAAAGCACCAGAACTAGCAGAAAGGTGGGGTTGGTCAACCCTTCATTTGAATGTAAATGTCATTATGAGGCAGGCAGTTAGGCTGACGTCAGACAAGATCTTGGTAAACCATTACCACCAGCACCTGGTAACACAGTTGTTAATGAAAGAGGATGAAGTAGAAGATTCTAAGCAGAGTGGCATTATTAGAGAAAACCAAATATAATTATTTTTACACAGCAAAAGAAAATACGGAAGAACAAGATGTTGTGACAAGTCTGTGACAATCATGTACGTGAGCCCTCTCTTGGATAAAGAGACCAGCATGTATCCAGGATCTGCAAGGTGCAGCAGCAACAACCTGCCCGTGCAAAACTTTGTGTCTACTCCACCCTATCCAGATTACATGGGATATCATCATGTGCCAGGTCTGGACACCCACGGACAGCCGGCGGGGACCTGGGGATCGCACTACGGCCCACAGCGGGATGACTGGAACGCCTACGGCCCAGGACCTTCCAGCACGGTGGCTGCTGCACAGATCAACGGCTCCTCTCCTGGACAGGTCTCCTACAGCTCTGCTGATTACAGCTCCCTCCATCCCGCGGGATCCGCAGGGTTACCTCCTGTAGATACAGTCAGTTCACAGCAGATCTCACCCACCAGCCAAAGGCACAGCTCTTACGAGTGGGTGAGGAAAACGGTGCAAACCAACACTGCTGGTAAGTGTATATTCAACTTCCAACTTGAGAAAGCATCTTCTGCTATCACTGATCTTATAAATAATTAACTTTACCTAAAGCACATAGGTTGGTGGGTCATTTATGACATTTATTTAACCCACTGCTGTTTAATGCAGTTTTAACTAAATTTGCACTAGTTTCACTTTCATCTCATAAAGGCTTTATAGGATTACTATAGTGAAACGGCTGTTGTGTTTAGATACAGCTGGATCTCACTCCAAGTCCAAGAACCTTTGTTCTAACATTCTGTAATGCTTTTTGGATGAAAATCATGATACTTCTGAGAATGTTATAGAACTATGAATGAGGCAACATTAAATAGTTACAGGAAAATACTATGTAATGATTTTGTGCTGCAAGGTAAAGATCAATATAAAGTCAAGTTGATCTTTTCAAATCTTTACACTTTCTAGTACTTTTAAAGAAAATTATGTGCTCTGATCCAACTGTAGCGATTATGCAATTTTCTGCTGTTGTTCCTGTGTCTTTTATTTTTTGCCTGTATTTATTTAGTGAGAAATACTCTCTAGAGAAGTAACCTTACTCCAATGATCAGTGTAGACTATTTTGTTTGCAGGCTACATATCTCAATCAGTTAAGCTTCCTTTTCATTGAGTTTCAAAGCAGTTTTACATATTTTTCTCACATACCAGAATTTTACAGCTTGCCACAATTAAAAATCACTTTCTTGCAAATGTCACTTGTTGATGTGCCTGTTTTTGTTACAAGCTGCATGCCAGCTGAACCTTTCAGTGTATATTCCCAAGGTGTAAATTGGGTGTATCATGGTTTGCTAAATCTATTGTTAAGGTTTAAAGTAGTATGTGTGTGAGAAAGCATCAAAGAAAACGCTCTAAAGAAAGAGTATTGCAACTGGAGCAATGTTAGAAGACACAGAAAACGGCGCTGCTGCTTGAGACACAGTCCTCCTTCATATGGTTATTACTCCAGAGCAAAATGAGTCTTGTAACTGTTTCTCAGTTATAAAGCAGATACACCGCATTTTCTCACTGTTACTAAACAGAAAATGCCTACAATACCATCCTTCCCTTTGGAGCTTCTGCAAAAGTCTTCAAAGCACGGCAGATTTACAGTCTGGTCTTCCCCCCTTATGTATACTCATGTAAATCAGCAGTAACTTCATTAACGTCAGCAGAGATCTCCAGGTGTAGAAGTGATGCAAGACTTGAGTATGGACCAAATTCAACTGAGACTACTGAATGGCTGAGGCAACCTTGTCTCAGTCACGTTGCCACTGAATAAAGAATAAAGCAGACTTAAAAAAATCTAAATCCTAGTTCTACACTTACTGCACAAACATGGAAGACCATGACAGGTTTCTCACATGCTTGCTTAACTTCATAAAATAGATATGCAATCAGAGAAGCAGTTCTCTAGTCTGAAAAGCACTTAGACAGAATTTGCCCACATGGTGAAATACTTCATGAACAACACGGGACAGGTGAGACTGGCCTGTCAATGGATACATGTCCTAAGGCTGTACATTCCTAGAGCCTCGTCCTTTGAAGTGTTAAAAACAGTACAGAACTTCACAGAATCGGGCTCAAGACACCAACCCAGCTTATAAAAAGGGTTTGGGAGACTAAAGCACAAACGGGGTATTTTGCAAAACACAAAAAGTACCAAATTGACTTAGTTTTTCATTGGTGTTTTTAAAATGTTAACTGTAAATATCAGGAAATTTCAGTATCAAGACATAAAAAGTTGTGAAAAATGAGAGAAAACACAAACAAATGATGACAAAGCTAAATTTATGAATGTAATGACTACATAGTAACTTATGAGTGCTTTGTCTAGGAGATAACACAAGGAAACTTACTTGATGCCATTATATAACCACTCCTTGAAGCAAACTCTCTCTGTTTTTCCTTACGGCCATGATATTGTTGCTATCAAAGTAGCTACTGGTTCCTCCCCTTCAACATTACCTGCTTTATACAGTTCATTGCCCTATAATTTCAGGACTACAGCCTCAAACTTTACAAATATATTTGTATACATATATGTGTGTATGTCCTTAACTTCACTAGAGGCACGTACTCACATCAATGCCTGTGAGCAGCACGGGGTAACAGAAATCAAACGACATCTACAAACGAAGGAGCCTACTGAAATACTGTCCTAAAGACAGCTGGAATTATTTTTGTGGAGGGATTTTTTTCCCCCATCTATTTAGACTCTATTAAATACACTACATTCTGATTCAATATTCACATTAGCATTTTATAGAAAAAGTTAAATTGCAGGAAAAGTGAAATGAAAATCTACCTAAGTCAATTCTCAGGATGAAACAACATCATGAAGGCAGAAGTACTAGGTCGTTTCAATAGGTAAAATTTGAATTGAAATTATATATCCTCTTACTAAAAGACCGTTACTGTATATTCAGAACCAAACCTTTTTTATTTCAAATACACAGATGTTGCAATCATAAGAAGCAATACGAAATTTTAAAAGACAAATATCAACAGTGGACTTGGTGAAGATATCTTCCCAGATGGACTGTCAAAATTAGAAAAAGAACATCTACAGAATTCCTTACAGCTTGAGTCTATTCTTACTAAAATCAATTACAAAATCCCCTATCAGCTTCAGTTACATAAGATCAGAACTTCAGACCAATTAATTTCTAAAAACCTGTCTAATCAACAGTGTAAGATGTGTATTTTGTGAGAGCCAGTGAGCCTTCGAAGTATGAAACTTACTGAAAAGAAGGTGCCTAAACAAGGGCCTAGAAAACAGAATTTTTATCTTTCGAAACTTTGTCTGGGAGTGACCCTTCTCAGAAAGAGAATGGACTTTAATGAGACTGAACAAAAGGACGTTATTTTTATATTTGGCATGATCAGCCTCAGCTTTTTTTTTTTTTTACCTATAGTCAAGACATTTTATGTCTTTGTTTAAACAAGCAGTGATGAACAAGTAATTCAGATTACATCACAGCAGAAACACAGCCAGAAAGCAAAATAGAGAAGCTGGAAAAAAGGCCAGGCCTCTGCTCTAATGCTAATATATTTTGCTTTGTAAACTGGCTGTGACATCTATTTTCCACTGGCCTACACAGTCTGAGGTTTTGAGGCCTATCTGTCATATTGAGGCAACAGACCCTTTTAACACTTCACTTTGCTTTGATATGCAGTCTTGTCTCTTCCTTCTCCCTCTTTTCTTCAGGAGTTATATTGCCGGAAAGGGTGATGATTTTCACAGCAAATAAAGAGGCCTTCTCCCAGCTTTATTGTCTTCAGAAGAAATGCTCTGTGAATTTTATGACCAAGGGGAATGGGGAAAACTACTCCTTTTCTCCACCCCCTCAAATCATGGTTATATTTGCTGATTATAGTAAAGCCGGAATAACCCTGTTGAATTTTAACTTGTTTTCGAAGATTACCTTCTAAGCCTTCAGTTTACAAGGAACCTGAATATCTGTACTATTGTTAACATTACAACTATCACTTAGAGCAAATATTTCAGAGCCAACAACTTGTACCTTGAAAAAAGTAAACTTAGTTTGATGATTGCTTTAGTCCTGCAAACTCAGGCAGGAAAGCCTTGTCTACTAGAAGTCAAAGTGGCATTGGATTTGGGAAAACATCCTTAATTATGCATATTTCAAAACATCTTCAGCTATGCCTACCTCTAGCCATCAGATAAAAATATCACAGTCTATCCTCAGAGTCGGTCCAAAACTAAAGAGAACTGAGGAAAAAATATTCCTTCATCTATTTCTGTCCTTCTTCCCTCTGCTAAGATGAAAGAGTCTGACATTTGTTTAGGGCTTGTAAATTCCAAACCAATTGGTTTGTGTTTCTGAATGTGAAAGGGGTTCTTGATAAGATCTTCTTGTCGCTCCTTTGTGTGGCGTGTGCTTCATCTTAACACCTCAATGGATTTTAGGGAACCACTTTAAAGGAGTCTTTGTCCTACAGTTTGTCCCAGAAAACTCACATCAAAAAAAACCTGGGAAGATCAGAAGAAAAAGGAAAGCTATCTAGTTGGCTGTTGAAAGTGCAAAGGAGAACAAATAAGTCGAAAAGTGATCTCTCTGTAAAATTATTACATGAAGAATTGTTTAAAAATTCTATGAAATGAGAGATATCTTCTAAACATCATGTAACACTTCTTTTAACAGTATTTATCCAATATATCTAAGTGTACTTCTTTTATACATTAGAGGATGATACCAAAATCCTTTCACAAGGATTTTATTGCATCAGCTTACAAATTGTCAGATGCCTTCAACTGGAAAGGGAAGCTCAGCACACAGAGCATCCCCAGTAATACCTCTACAGGCACTCAGCATGTTTCGAGACTGGACCTTTTTGAAAAAACAAATTCAAATTATTATTGAACTTAAACACGCGTCCTGTGGCCACACAAAAAGGCAAAAGCATTTCTAGTAGGACACCTATTTGTGTTAGAGGTGATCTTTAAAAACTCAAAGAAGTAGGACGTGCTACAACGAAACAAACTGTGACTGAACTTGAAATCCTGTGTATTTATGCCCGCATATACTCCGAAGTGACTTCAGTGAGCACTGACATGCAGCCCCTTTGAGATCAAATATAGCCAGCACCAATTACGTACTGCTATGAATTATTTAAGATGCTTCAGGGTGTTCTT
Organism: Apaloderma vittatum; assembly: GCF_000703405.1. Classification (NCBI taxonomy): domain Eukaryota; kingdom Metazoa; phylum Chordata; class Aves; order Trogoniformes; family Trogonidae; genus Apaloderma; species Apaloderma vittatum. The sequence goes on from NW_009714440.1 coordinate 166,364, forward strand.
CACTTGAGAGCTTTACATTTAAATGTATGTCTACAGAGAGGGAGATAAAGAGAAAAGACAGTTATGATAACCAATACTCACTCACTTATTCACCCTGCACCTCCTATTCCTTCTCTGGAACACTGAAAACAACCCCATACGAGCACTCTAGCTCAACTAATGTCTGTGAAGTGTTTGATGTTTGAAAGAAAGATGCTACAGAAAATCAAATTCAACATATTAATAATATTTCTTTCTTAAACAGGTAAAACAAGAACAAAAGAAAAGTACAGAGTTGTTTACACAGACCACCAGAGACTAGAATTAGAGAAGGAATTTCACTGCAACAGATATATTACAATAAGGAGAAAGTCAGAACTTGCAGCAAACCTGGGACTATCTGAAAGACAGGTACACAGAGCCTATCCGTCATTCGTGCGCACCCACTGACCTGACACCGCTACTGCCAGGGGAGCTGAGCCACACAGCGCGCACATTCTCTGTCCAACAGCAGTGCAGAGCCAACCGTGAGAGTTTCCGAGTGTATTTGACACAAAGAGAACACACGGTACAAATCCAGATTAACAGATAGGCTAACTTGAGAGAAATCACTGATCACAGGTAGCTAAACATTAGGAATTCATTTGTACTAGGAAAAGTACTTATTCTTACATGCATAGCAGCTTGCTAGACAGCAAGAATTCAAACAGCTCAGCTTAACATTAGCTTAGCTATGTTCTCTATAGTTATTTATAGTTTATTTCTTCCTGCAATCACACAAAACAGTGGCCAGAAAACATCCAAAGATGGGATATATTTCAGCTGTAAGCCAGAAGAACAAAAGCTTACTATTCAAAGAGCAATGGGATGACACACCTATGTATTTTTGTTACTAATTTATTATCGCTATTTCCACAAGCCACATTCCTCCTCAGTCAGATTTCAGCACATTTTAGGGAGTTTTTGCAACCTTTGATGTCCAAGCCAGAATCTCTTTTTTCACAGGTACTTCACCTATAGTACGAGTTCACACACAGCACATACAGGATTGTATAAAATTTGGTGACTGTTTTTTATGCTTATTATACACGTATATGTAGTCAAGACTATCCATTTAGGAAATTTTTAAGTGCATACTTAGATCCATTGCTTCTTTGCAAAGCAACTCTGCCTTCATTCCTATCAAGTACATATTTAAGCTCCTGAATAAAGAGGCTCCTGAGCAGGGACCAAGGTATCTTAGCTGTAGCCATACAAAGACTAGAGGAATACAGGATAGAGAATTTTTAAAAATTGCTGTGTTGTAAAGTACACTTACAAAGCACAGCTCTGCAGCCTGCAAATACAGTAACTCCTGAACCCAGTCCTCCTTACACAACAGAATTGCAGTGGTTCTGCTACACTTGGAGGGTAAGGGAAGATTTGGCAATACTGAATATGGCATCTCAGACCTTAGCAACCAGATTTATTGCCCTCAGGTAAATTCGAACAAGAGGGGGTTTTTTTTAAGAATTTTACAAACTTTTATTCTTTCTGAATATATACATTCAGTTCTCTAAAATATTCTCCCCTTTCAGTGGTCTCCTCTGCTTCTGCATTCAGTCTGTGCAAGGACAAGGAACAGAGAGGGACCAGCTGAGACTGGAAGTGTAAGGACACACAGATACGCAACAGTATTTCAGAACCAAGCGCTGGATTTTTATCAACTTATTTAGTGCAGTGACGTTCAATCCCAGCCCCAAATAGCAGAGACATTGCACTCTGCAGACTGTAAGTGGCCCCAGAAATTAATTGCAAAATACAAGTCTATTATTGATGAACTGAAGTTTGTTATACAGCAGGATATAGCTGCCCTGGAAAATTTTCAGAGAACTGCAGTTATGAAAGATTCAAAACCTCCACCTTAATGTTATGCAAGCTGGCTGATTTGGAACATGGGCTTGCCTGGAGTAACCAGTGATATTGCATAAAATCAGCAGTTTCCTTTTACATAGCTGTCGCTCTTAAAGCCATCCCACTTTCGACTGGTAATTTTTCTCCATGTACAATATAAACAAAATATATAATATATCTGCATCTCTACAGGACTCACAACAAACAAAAGCTAAATGCTCTTTATCTCATTACCAGAGACAGCAAACGACTAGAAAGTACTATTAAGATTTTTAATACAAAGCAAAGGTACAACTTTTTGTATCATACGGTATTCAACACACCTTAAAGGATAACACAAAAACTATAACTTAAGAACACAAAAATATGAATAAGGAAAACATTGATGGTGTTTTCCACTCATCTACACCTTCACATAAGGGAAGAAAATACAGATAATTAAACTAACAGTAGATTTCAAACAGATAGGAGTCTATAGAAAGGCACAATTAGCCTGGGAAATTCACTGTAATTAAGTTATGTGGATATATCTATTCATACATGACATGGTACATATGTATCTGTAAAATACATATTTAAATACACAGTCCAGTAACAAACAGAACCAAACCTCTTAAAATACATAAGAATATATTTATACATAAAAATAACTCACAATATAAATTAAGAACCCTCACTACTCGGGTTTGAAATAATCTATAACACAGATGATAAAGAAATCTTCAAAATTATTCCATAATTGCATCTTCTTAAAGTCTGACACACGCCACTGTCAGAGCTCAGATGATGAACTAGGTGGACCCTGGGCCTAAATCAGTATGTTCATTCCTATGTTCCTAAATATAACCCAGCAAGTTCACTTTACACCAAGTCTAAGAAAATCAATTTTCTATTTATTATGATACAGAAAATGAATACAGAGTAAATAAAACAAAATCTTCTGCATACAAATCCAGTATTTTGGTTTGTGGGCTTTGAGGGTTTTGTGTTTGGGGTTTTTTGTTTTGGCTTTGTTTGGGGTTTATGTTTTTTATGGGTTTTTTGTTTTGGGGTTTGCTTTGAGTTTTTTTGATTTTTTCTTTTAACATCTCTATATTTTCACTGCTATTATTATTGTAAAAAGTTGACCATTATTTTGAATTAATCAGATATCATTTATAACACTGTAGGTGAAAATTTGGTTCCAGAACCGCAGAGCAAAAGAAAGGAAAATGATCAAGAAGAAAATATCTCAGTTCGATGGCAGTGGGGGCTCAGCTCAGAGTGACTCTGGTTCACTGAGTCCAAATGAAATATCCAGTTCTCTGTTCCCACCACCGCATGGAATAAACGGATTACAGCCTAATGACATTCATCAAGTCATTGTTTCAGAATGAACATATGAAAAATAAAAAGGAAAAAAGAACAGCAAGAATGAAATCCCCCTGCCCCAAAACTCAACTTGCAAAGGACCCTTCTCACTGAACCGTCTTCAGAGCGCTCATTGCTAAGCAGAAGATCTGGGACTATCAACAAAATATTTTAATTACTGCAGAAATCTCAGGGAATGTGCGCTGCTAAGACGCACCACTCAAAATCTTTGAGTAGGGGCTAACTTGCTTCAGACGCTGACACAAAGAATGATACAAGTGAAGATTCAAGTAAACGTCGTTCTAGTCTGATGATATATATATACACACACACACATATATATATATACACAGAAAAGTGACCTGATTATAAAATGGAATACTATTGCATAAAATGTAAGATGCTGGGCGTATTTGGTTTGTCACATTTTACATAATTAGAGTAAACTATAGATGCTAATAAATATTCACACTTAAGTGTACTGTAAAGAAAGCTACTTTCTGAAAATAACAAAACCATTTAGAACACTTGCAAACACTCAAGAAACACAACAACGTTGGCATACCAACACACTGCATTTAATTAAGTAAAAGAAATCATCTTTGCTCAATGTAATTGCATTCAAGTATGCCAATCTCCTAAGAAATAGTTATAGTTACACCATACTAAACCTGGCAAGATGTGTTCAGTTGTAAGAAATGCAGCAATTTCTCATGCACATTAGTAGATGCCAAATAGTGTGGAAGGTACAAGTATTCCTTCAATCTTCAGTGACTGCACATATTATTGCTCACAAATGTAATGGAAACAAAACTGTTACTAGCAGCAAACCACCAATAAGAAACTAAAGAAAGCGTTTAATATCTCTAAATCTTTTAGGTGAAATAGTAGCACTCTTGGGCCACTAGTTTTACACATGACATTTATTTTGGGCTAAAGGCAAGAATTATTCCCAAGTACCTCCATGTGCATTCCTCAAAGAGCACAAATTAAAGATCAACATGCTCACGGTGTTGTTACCTTTAATAATTGGTCCATGCTGGCAGGTGAGAAGGTAGCAACCGTATGTACAGACAACTGATAAGTCTGGAAAAAATAGAAAGAAAACCCAAAGCACTAAAAAAAACCCTCCAACCCTGAACCCTTCAGTAGTGCTAGTGCTGGAATTCCATAACATGAGCTTTGTGATAGCAAACAAGTGCTCTATTGGAAAAAATTTAATACTTCTGACAAGGTCATCAGGAGCGAAGGTAAAAAAAAAGGGAAACAGAAGAAAGGAAACAGAAGCATGATTATCTGAATATTTCATGCATATGAAAAGTCTTGCATCACTTATTTCAACAACATCAAACTCTTGGTCTCAGAAATAGCAGATCAAATCCTGCTCTTAGTGTCAACAAGCATTGCTAATGCACTAAATAACATGGACAGAACTTTTCAAAGCACTCATTATCTGGATTCAATAAATTAGATACATTTGAAGAAGTGCCTCTTCTCCGATTATTTTAAAAAATAACACTGTTAGGAGTAACTCCATTTAAGTAGTTCTGTTAGGAGTTACAAGAATAACACTCTTTAAAAATAAATACTGAATTGTATAATTATAAATACAAATGTCTCAAGCTAGACTAGGAAGAAAATCTGTAACAGAGTATGTTACTGACTGTAAGCATTTTGTGTGTGTTTTTTCAGCATATTTGCAACAACCTTCTATTCACATGGTTAAAAGAAATGGGTATATCAATGCAAACCGACTGTAAACAGAAAATCTTGTGTCTATAAACGCTGATAAAACTCAGCCCTATAAGAAATTGAGACTACACCTGCATGGCTTTAATTCAGGATCTTCTGAAACTGCTCACTGATATTATAGTCTTATGTGACCCCGTTGACATTTTAGAAGACAGAGAGAGCAGCATGTTACAGACCGTGCACAGAACCATATCTACTTCTGCTGATCGGAGCAGAGGCAGGCCCGCTAGCAGCCAGCAAGACACGTACACGCTGCTCTGCTTCTAATTCAGAGAAATCCGTATGTTTGCTCTATAAGAGATTTGGGAGAGATCTTCCCAGTTCCACCAGCCTCTCCACTTGGGTTGTCCTTTTATATATGAAGGATGTCAAAGATAAAATATTTTCCCAAGAAGCTCAGGAAGAAGAAAACCATGATACTTTACACATCCAGGAAAAAAGGGAAGTAGACCTTTACCTTGCTACCCAAATTCCCAAACCATCAGGCGGCCTATCTCAAGGGAAGAGCAGGCAGCAGCTTTTGTGAAGGTTATCAGTGACACAGAAATGCAGAATGAGAGAAAATGTTTTTCTAGTTTTCAGCTTTTTTTTTTTTCCTGTGATCAGTTTTCATATCCAGGTGGCAGAACGGCAGGTAAAGAGCTATAGCACACAGCACATCATGTGTTATGTTTGTATACTAGAAATACATGACTTCACTGAAAATTTCTCTTTCCTTCTAACTTATGGCAAAATTGGTATTAAAAAAACTTACCAGGTTCACATTCAATGTATGCAAAATTATCGCCCTGAAGTTTCTAAACAAGCCCTAGCCCATCTTTCTGAATTGCCAGACAGTCAGGAAGCACAATGCTGTTCTGACAAACTGGGCAGATGAACCGCTGAAGCTACTGACTGTACTTCAGAGCCACCAGTGTTCATAAAGGAAACATTTTAAATGAGACTTTTCCATGTCAAGCAGGAGTTTGAATAGAATACAAAGCACCTCCTATGACACGTTTAAAATCAGCTTTGCCAATACAAAGTGTTTTCCTTTTTCATGATCTTCACTCTGTATTTTTTCCATTAGATCTATTTTAAATATATTGAAAGCACATATTAATAAATATTTGGGAGAGACAGTCTCCTTCATGCCCTAGATAATGATCTCTAAGCCTAAAAACTGTATCAGTTATCTTCTCTGGCTACAGCTAAGGCAAATAAAAAGTTATTCCTCCTATCTTGTCCTGTGCAAATGTATCCCCTATCTAGATCATAATGTCCCTTTAAACCGAAGTGTAGCAGCACAGCTGTTACTCAAAACAATCTAAGGAAAAAATATTATTAAATTATTTTAGATTAACTGGGATCATTTTCAGTAAACTTCATTACAGAGCAATTAAATATGCAGTCATATTACCAGATCAGGAGGGCGGTAAGTCATAAAGAGGGGGAACTGGCAAGCAGCTGAAAGAAGAAAATGCTTCATCTGCCTTGCATCTGACTGTTGCCTACGCCATTTACGTTTCTTTTTTTTTTTTTGCCAGAAAACATCATTCCAAATCGAAACACAATTCAGAACTACATGCTGGCACAATTCAGTGGCCCATTAAAGACTACATGACGGCCTGACAGGAGTCCACCCTATGTTCATGTTCTGCCAGGCTCGACATGGGAACACAGGGACCAGGACGTACTGGGGTGGAGGCACCACTGCCATTACCAAGTCCTTCCATCGCCATTATTTTCTGGGCAGCTGTGTTTGACTCCGTCTTTGACTTTGCTTATGTAAAGAGGAAGCTTCAGAAGATGTGACCAGCCCTTGTGTTTCATTTTTGTATTTATATGGGTGAGAAGAAACACTAAAGGCTATAAATAACATTTTCCAATATTTATCTTTCCCCCTTTGAAGACATCTCCAGAGACTTTAATTAGACTCTCCCTTGGCACCATTAGGCAATTAAAATAATAATAAATCAAACATGATCCTTCTCACCCAGTGGGTATCTTCCCCAAGCTCTCCGAGTTTCCTGTCTTTTTCACTTTATGTAAATAGAAAGCCATCACAGCTGTTTGATTGGTATTTCAAGTTTGCAAAGCAGTGAGCCACTTTAACACCACGCTGATATCAAAAGAAAATTCTGCACCACACAACTGTCTAACTCCAGCAGCCAGCAAATCCCTTCTGGCATTTATCAGAATCATCTTTATTCTTATAAAAACACTGTAGAGGTGCCAAAGCTTTAGGAACAATGCCTTTCTCAGTCACACTGTCTGTAGGTACTTAATCAGGAAGGAACACTTGACCACTAAATGTTCATGCAGCATAGCAGCACAGTGATTTGGATTCATTAATTCTCTTTTAAATATTGATCTGCGGGGGAAAATGAAGAAAACTACAGATTTCTCTGTAGTTACAGTAATGACAGATATAGTTTAGACTAGAAATTGAAAAGGTCCTTATTATAAGACACTTTAAAAATTGTAATTTGCAGAGAAGAGAGCATACCTTAAATTCCTGACTGGCTGCTTGTGGCACTCTGCTACAGAGTTATCGCCCACCACCACAGCAAATTCTTCATACGTGATGCGACTTCTGTGCTCAGACAGGACCATCTACCACATCTTCCTCTCTTGGAAGAACAGAAAGTGCAAAAATCAGTTTGGAAGGCAGAGTAAGTCTCCAGCAGCCTAGTACATGCAGGGCAGCCAAAAAACCACAAAGCTTAACTGAAACGGGTTTGACAGTAGCACTGAAAGAAAGTGGTTGTTGGCCAAAACACTACAAAGCATAAACACAGATGTTCTGACATTACCACAGCTTAACTTGGTCCTGTGTCATGGTAATTCTGATTCCAACCAAGTTAAGTTCTCCAAAGGCAATCCGGTGTTACACAGGTGGAAAAAGTTCTTGTGAAGACTGCTCTTCTCACACCACAAAACGATTTTGGAGCAATGGAAATTGTACCAAGAGACACCATATCCTACCAGTTGATTTCTTCTACAAGTGTATTGCAACGTTTCCAGAACTTTTCACATAGGGAATTGAAGAAATAAGTTAACCAGGCAAAAACACCAACCACAACAAAAACAAGACAAAAAAATCCCCCAACATTCCCCACCAACGAAACGACTCTCAAGAGCCTGTATTCTGAACTCTCTCTCTTTTTCTCTCAAAGTGGGGAACAGAAATCTCAGCTTGTATAAACTGACTCAGGAAGGGAGTACCTTATAGGACCAATACTGTTTATTTCTGTTCGTTCCTTCGCTATATTCAAACTGAGGCATTTGCATCTCCAGCGAGGCCCTGAAGTCCTGAATCCCCTGCACTTCTTGAGCACTTGATCAAGAAGCATGATGGTGATCCACCAGCCTTCAAATACACTCTCCAAATCCCAAGAGTATATTCCTATTATCCAACCAGCTCTTCCTTGGTCAAAAATCTAAATGTGTGAAATGAGTGAATTATGACAGCCCACACAACATCCCTTGTTGCATATTCTTCCTCCTGAGTAATGACTGTGCCATGGAGATTTATATGGAACAAAGAAGGAAAAAAATATATTGGAAGAAGACTCAGTATCTCTCAGGCCTACATCAGCATTTACTTTCATATTCTCTCAATAGTGATTTTATTCAATACTGTGCCTTTTTTTTTAACTCCTACATTTCCTGCACTCTCTTTCTGTGTTTCATGCTCTACAAGAACACTTTTTATTCCAAGAAAGGTATTAATTTTAGTGGAACAGCACTGCCAGAGACCACGATCTCTCCATAAATAATTTGGGTTTTATGACATAATCGTTTCTTCTAATAAATGACATTCTAAAAAAAAAAATCCTGAAAATGCAGCATCTGAAACCATAAAGTTTGATAAAACATACTGAAAAGTTTTGCTATATTATTGATGTCTGAAACTCAATTGCAAGCAGACATTCTTCAAATGCAGATATAGGTTACAAAAGGCGTTTTTTAAAATGTTTTTACCCAGATTCATCGTTCCTGCTAGAAGAGAACACTTCCCTCCCCAGAAAGTCTACTGAAACTTCAGCTGAATTTTGACTCTGATCTATTAATTAAAAGGCATAAGACTTTAAATATGAAACTAGTATAGCAAAGTCTCTTTTTCAATTAAAGAGACTTCCTTTCCTGGTTTGCTAATACCTCAGACACTCATTATAAAGAGGTCATGCAGTGTATTATGCCAAAACTCTACACTTCCTCTTTTTATGATTCAAGTCAGCAAATTATTTTACCACCCTTTTCAGCACCTAACGGAATTCATGCATTAATTCCACCAAAGCCTCACTTCTGTCCGGTTAAATGTCTGTAACATTTGCCTATTTATTAAATTAGACCACAAGTTGCACTAAAATGTAGCCTTTTCAATTAAAAAACCTGCATGATACTGCTGCTGGACCATTCACTGTTCGCCACACCTTCCCCTACCACCTGCATCACATCATTGTCATATCGAACAGTAAAGTTGTAGATCCTTGCAGACAAGGTTTCTTTATTTTGCTTTATCATACACGTCACTGCTTGTCTCCCATTTTGTTTCATACTTCTAAACTTTTCAACAGTTTACAAAAATCACTGGTCATACAAAGATTTGAGAAAACAAGAAGTGTTGTAGCACTGTGAAGAAGATCAAGCAATTAAGTTTTATGTAGTGTTCTGCAGGGACAGTGCTGGAAAATTCTTCCACGATAAGCTAAGAACCTGTTCCATGGGTTGCTGTGAAAGATTCCCAGAGCTGTGTGACTTCTGCTCAGCCACAGCACATAGGCTTGAATCCAAAAGCTTTCTTAAAATGTTCTGAGTTTTATCTTTTTTACTTTTATATCAGTTGAAGCAGACATCTTGAGCTTCACTGAGAGTAAAATAAAGGCCAGTATCTTATTAGTAATGCCACATATAACTATTCCAGTGGTTTCAAGACTTTCTTTCCTGGGCTATGAATGGCAACCATGTATATAGAAATGAAGACAAGTGGGAAAAAAAAAATAGATCCTCAATTATAGCATTATTTCCACGCTTTTGACATGTTCCTAAATCCACACCTTTTTAATACTTGGTCAATGTTAGTGAGTTATATTCTATGCTATACTTACTTTCTCTGCAATTTATCAACAATATTAATCACTGAACAAAAAATATTTTGACAAAAGGGAGAATATAGAAGATGTATTTCAATTTAATTTTATATCACCTTGTCCCTTAATTATGATTTATTTCCCCTCAAGCCAATAGCACGTGATTTACCCGCAACTCCACAAAAGATGCGTAAACGTGCTGAAGTAAAAGTACGCTGCACTGGTAAAACAGCAGCTCACATAATTTTGCTTTCAGAAGCAGCAAAAATCCTCACAATCAAGTCAACTGCATTTTGCTGCAGTCTATAAAGTCCTGAACAACAACAAGGACAATTTATGAGGAAAGTCTTTTCCTGAGAGCACCAGACAGGGGTGGAGACCCGTTTTTCCTCATTTTAGAGCAGATGAACTTTCCCAATAGTAGCTGTAGGTCAGAAATTCAGATTTGGCCATGTACCCAACCCAACACATCACATTAGCTACACTAATATTAAAAAAATAAACCAAAAAACCCTCGAACAATCCACAAGTCCTCGCAGAATTTTGATTCCTACATTGCAGTTACAAACAGGAATACCTTTTCTTAGTTTACTTTCCTTTTGCAGTAGGTGACTAACGAAGTGCTTAAACTTACCTCGACAATAATTTACACCTGTGTGCCAGGGGCAGGGAGGAGGGCATTCCTCTTTTCTCAACTATTCTGAGATTTATTTTTTTTTCTTCCCCACTTTTGGTTCTCTCCCTAGGTGGATTTTCACCCCTTTCTCCACCCCATCACCGCGCATGAAATTCACCTTCCAAACCCACCGACCCCAGAGAACCATCATTTGAAAGCTTCGGGAAAACGCAACCGCCACCGGCCTCCTCGTGAAAAACCACCCTCTCCCTCCTCCTTTCACAGAATCACAGGATGTTGGGGCTGGAAG
>NW_009714441.1:0-35912 GCF_000703405.1 Apaloderma vittatum
TATCACGCAACACCACATCCAAGCGATGCTGGATGCCCTGATGTCAGGGCTTGCTAAAGTTAAAACCTGACTATTCTTTAAATAACTATCTTTGACTCTTCAAATCTCATGTGCTGGATGTATTTTCTATTAATATCTTAGACAATAAAAGTTTGCAGAGCTAAATACTTGTAAACTAAAGGAACTATGCATGGAAAACTCAAATATTAAATAAAATAAAATTTTTAATTCTGCAAAACACAGTTTAATTCATGCTTTATTACTTGAACAATACATACAACAGAACTGGAAGCAGAAACAGAACCATGTGACTTAGTATAAACATCTTGTGAGTTAGCTAGGTGAGATGCAAACGTACTGAAAAGACCAGCTCAAGAGCAGCTCATAAACCAAAAATGTGGAAAATAAAATTAACACCCGTATGTTATAAGTTATTTGTTCAGTTTCTCTCAGTAAGATTCAAAATGAACATTAAAAAATTAAAACACATCCAAGACTGCAGATGTGCATATGTGCACATCTAAACATGATTTTTGGTTACTGCTGCAAAGATTTCTTTCTAGTAAATATCCCACTTGGATTTTGAAAGCACTCAGGGTTTACCTTTTGGGACTGAATTTGATTTCCCAAGATGACAACACTTTTACAAATATGTAGTCTGTTGGCTTACAGAGAGCTGAATCACATATAACATAGTAACTACAGGGATTTGACCTGATTTTTGTCTCTACAAAGCTGGAATTATGATCTCAGAGGAAAGAAATACTTCAGACTTCACCTCTGCAGTGTGAAAGTGAGGTTATTTTCCAATGAAGCTTCTGTGAAAGGAAACAATATTATCTCAGCTTCCATCCAGCTAAATGTCCCCCTTCTCTCTTTTCTTTCTCTTTGCAAGGGCACTCTTGAGTCTTCTGAATGACAATGCCATATTTCAGACAATCAGAGGAAGAAGGAGAGTACTGTTTATTCTGGACAAAGCCACATAAGCGTGTGCTGGGTGGTGGTGCCCAGTGCACTGACATTCTGGTTTGTTCAGTGGTGCACAAGACTCTGCTGTGGTTCTGTCATGTTGGGTTCATTGCATAAAGAATCTTGGGGATATGCAGGGTTTCTGGACTTCTGAAATCTCAGACGGATGGTTGAACCCTTCTGAAGGGGAAGAAAAAATGAATTATTCCAGGAGAAAAATAGAGAGCCTAATGAAGGAAGCTTGGTCCTGCTTAAGGTCCATTCCACCTCATTGATCCTGTAGGACTGTGCAGCTGAAGGGTGAATGCAGTGACAGATCTGATGGCTTTAAGTGGTGGAGGTTACTGTGTAAGTGCAGTGCATTTCACCTTGTGATGTGTTGTGGTGCTGTGCTTGCACTAACATGGGTGCTGTCTTTGCCTAGCTCAGGAGGGAAGTAAGACTGCAGTGGAGATAGACCCTACTATACCCCGAGGTATGAACCACCTGTGAGTGTATGAGATCTTTATCCAAAACATCCATCTCTTTTGGTGTTTATAATCTCACTCAACACTTGTGTAATGATACAATTGTTCACTGTTCCTAGTGTGCAATGACACAGATTTCTTCAGTGTTTCCGATAATTAATTAAATACAACTCATTATACTGAAAAGCTAGTATGGAATGGCCAATTCTTCATCTTTGTTTCTGTTCCATGATCTTGTTGAGGCTGTGGGGTTTGAACAGCTCTGTATGCTATTGCATCCCAGCAGAACAAGAAAAAAAACCAGGTTTTTGTTTGTTTGTTTGTTTAAAGTATGATTATATTTGATATAAACATGTAGGAATACATTGACAAATGCCCCTTCTAGTCATCAGAGAAGGTGCTCCTTCAGGTAGAATTCATTTATCTTTATTATCTACTGTGAGCGGAGTCCAGAGATATTATCTAGGCTGAAGTAATGTTTCATGACTATTTTGTAGCCCATATAAGATTTTTAGGTCCTGGGCTAATTTGGGATAGCTGATTAGTTATTGACGCCAAAATCTTGCCAACTGCTATTATTCCAAGATTCAACAGCAAAAATGTTCATGGGATCAGCTGATTTTAATCGATAAAAAATTTTGACCGCTTGTGGAAAAGGAAGTAGAAACTATTTGTTGTCCAGTTAGGGATATGATCTAATAAAAAACCAAAACAAAACAAAACAAAACCACAAGGGTGGGTTTACAGTGGAGAATAGTCAAATCCAACTTCTGTCCTTGAAATTCAGAATTTCCATCTGGAAACTATAACTTTTAACTCCTAGGAATGTCCTTTCATACTCTGGCCTCAAAATGATGTGCACCGTCTTCTGTGCACTGCTACAGATACACCAGTATAATAAAACCCAGCAGGGTGACTTCAAACATACTTGTGAGGCCACTGGAACCTATAATTCATCTTTGTGTGTTGTTCTTAAATGGTCTTTAAAGGATAGTTGACAAAGTGCTTTATGAAACTCCACACTGAAATATCCCATTCAGGGGTGTGTGGGTACAGAAGATATGGAGGTACGCACGCACATCGTAGCAGGAGATCACTGTAGTAGCAGTAGCAGCAGGAGATCACTGTAGTAGCAGTAGCAGCAGCAATAAGTTGGCACTCCATAGCTAACAGGAAAGTACACTAAGTCGGGAATTAGGTCCAGAATGCAAACACAGAAAGAATTTCACATACTGTGCCATCAGCACAGTTTCCAGAATCTATTCCAACATCATACTATCCTTCCTCTCTGCTCTTTCTCAGCCCCCATCCCTCTTTCTGTGCTGATATTCAGATGGAACTCTGCCATTAATTCGACCATAGCATTCATTAAAAATGAAAAAAATTAGTAGAAAAATATATTAAAAATCAGCGGGGATAAATCCCATATGCCTCGTTGCCTAATACAGTACAAAATGTACTCCTGTATGTACAGTACAACACTGCATTAAACCAGAAGGAAAATTCTTGTATAACATCGGTGCAACAAAACTATCTGTATATTAAAAACAAGCCCTTACTTATTAAGACCCCCAAATCCCAACATCCATTTAGAAACTGGGCCTCTTTCAAAGTCTCTGAGTCATCATGAAGAGCATGATTCATTCAGTAACCTCAGCTCACCACAGCTCTCTTAGGAGTAAGAACAGATTCAGTTTTAAGCTTCCTTTGGCAATTTGAAAACCAGTATCTGGCTACCAGTCTCTGTTTCTAATCTTAAAAAGAATTGCATCCTATTGCTAGTTCTGCATTCCTGTCCTAAAAAATGAATATCTCTCTTTCTTCTGAGTAATTTGGAGTATAATCTGCTTAAATGCCTTTTAAGGAGCCATGAAATTCTCTTCTCCACGTCAGACATAGCTATTTTGAGTATTGCCTTTCCAGGAGAGGGAATTTCACAAATATTAGTCCTTTCATGAGCTAGGAACTGGTGCTGTCCAGCTGTGATCTCCTGGCCTCAGCTTGAAAACATGCTGTTATATGAATCCTTTGTTAACCAGGGACTGAAAAGATGCCTGCGTCATGGAACACATTTATTCCAGGAATCCTCACCAAATGCAGGCACCTAATGAATTATATTTTTTTTGTTAGCATGAAGGCCACTCTATTGATTAGCATCTTGTGTCTGTTCGGAAGGAGCAAACAAAACAAAACTGCTGGGACTGGCATTTTGCTCTGTGCTTGAATGCACATATGGGAATATTTTCAAACCAGTAGCACAGGGAGGATTTGTGACTTTCCAATTTAAGCAACACTTTCTGATGACTGCTTGCTCAGGAAACCTGGCCACCATTCAGCTGTATACACTTCTTTACTCCAATACTTAACAGCAGCGCTCCATACCTTTCACGTTCAAAAACATACGCTGGCATTTTCATCGTGTTTTCTTCTTGCTTTCCATTTTATGATGCACTGAATGTAGCTCTTAAAAAAATGCGTGAAGTCCTCTTGTTACATACCCAAAGGAAGCATGTGACTTGTCCCCCAAGCCATCATGTGAGGTAATCTGTTTTAAGAATCAGAAAAAAGACTCCAAGATCCTAATCCTTTTCTTTTGGGGATTTTCCAGATAGTTTTCCCTTTGAAAAATGAAATATAATTACAAATATTCCAGACCTTTTACTGAGATAATTCATTTCACCTAGGTTATCAAATAATGACTTACAGACTCTACAAATAAAAGCCGAATTTGTTGAGTTTTATATTGAAGGCTGACAGCTTGATTCACAAGTAATTTGTTTGCTTTTCCTTACATGTAATTTTGTGGGTGTTTTTTGGCCTGTAAAAAGAGATGCATGCATTCTTCTTTTTGCTCAGTTTATTTGATTACTGTGGCCCTCCCAAATTATGCTGAATTTTTTAGGACCTGGTTTTTTGCTTTGTTTATGAAAATAAATTCTTGACATATTGTATAATGCATCTGATTTTTAATTTATTATTTTTAGATGGTAACCCTCAGCAGTAGTTTACAGACTGTGGTCTGAAAACCTTGGGAATGGCTGCACTGGTTTGCTTTTGCACTGGTGTGCAAAAGCATAAGTAAGCCTCTGTTTGGGAGGC
The DNA here is from genome assembly GCF_000703405.1 of Apaloderma vittatum. Lineage (NCBI taxonomy): Eukaryota > Metazoa > Chordata > Aves > Trogoniformes > Trogonidae > Apaloderma > Apaloderma vittatum. The sequence goes on from NW_009714441.1 coordinate 4,536, forward strand.
TTAAATTTTCTCAACAGGAGTCTGCTCCTTGATTAATATTTTTTAAAGCCCAAGAATGTTTTAGAAATGGATTGCAATCACTCCTTTACAATAAATCACACTAATTAGTTCCCATACTTTCATTGCGGCCAAATAAATAGTGAATCATAGAATAGAATCATAGAATGTTAGGAGTTGGAAGGGACATCTAGAGATCATTTAGACCCTCTCACCAGAGTGTGTTTATATGTTGATGGGGCTATTTATAGGAATGATGGTGCTGTCTGTAGTTACATCTTACAAGACAACAGTCACTGGAATGCTCATAGAAACAGCAGCACACAGAGAGGATGAAACTCAGTAAGTCAGGTTAATTTTTAAGGTATCATTAGATGTTCTTCCTATTGTGGGAAAGCCTGAGCAATGAGCAATGTTAGACCAAAGGTCTTTTTACCGAACATCAGTAAAACTTGATCTCCTCTGGAGATGTGAAAATTGTTATCCAGGACAGATAAAATTATGCGTATGTACACGTGCAGGCACACATATATGTTCAAGCCAAAAAAAAAAAGGGGAATTTTTTTAAGTAAGAAAATATTCAATACGTTGTAACCTGATTTTTCAAAGCAAAAGAAAGCAAGACTTGATGTCATGACCCTGTGGAAGTGTTTCATTCTTTTTCGTGGAATGAAGATATTGTTGTATGACATTTTCTTGAAGGCTGCTTCATGAAGTCCACATGTAATACAACTCGTGTATATTCTCACAGGGCTGGGTGCTACTTAATGTGATTTATCACATCATCTAGGATGAGTGTGAAGATAAAAACTATAACTTACTGATTTCTGTGTGGTGGTGAAATATATCATTATCAAATGATTACTCCAAAATAGTCTAGGATGAACCACCTTGGTGCACATTTATCTGCAGGAAGTATATATTGCTACTTTATCACTACTTAAAGGATGAGAAATTTGATACTGAAAAACGAGTCAAAGGTGCTGTTACTCATCTTTGTAAAATACGACTTCACTGTGCTGGAAGGCCATGTTGTGCACCAGTGGTAATCACTCTGGATCCAGCTAAGGCATATCCATCTACTCAGTGATGACACAGTCACAACACTGTGAATTAGTAGGATTGCTTGTGCAAGGCCCTTTCAACCCAGTAATGAACTGGTAGTTTGGAAGCATCAAAATCACAGTCCTAAAGGTCTTAACTGTCTGAAAACAAAATGATTTCTTGTTTTAAAAAGCAGCTCACTGAAATGAGAATTTGTTACTCAGATTTCATTCTCTGTCTTGTGTGAAATAATCTTTAAGACTTTGGCTTAAAGCCAAAGCAACTGCTTATTTAAATTCCTTGCCACCTAGACTGGTGGCAAGGACAAGCTTTATGGCAGTTCCCAAACTGAGATCCAACAGTAAGGGAAATGAGTCCTTAAGTACACAATCTGAGATGTCCTCACCTAAAGGGCTTGACTCTGGCTTGACCGACTATGCCACTGCCCCTTGACAGAGATGGCAGCAGCCAATAACAGCCACCCTGGCTGCCTCTGCAAGGGATGCAAGGGCTGCTGATGTTGGTGGCCTGAGTGCCAGGTACCTCTATGGGCAGTAAGCCTTTCATGAATCAAGGGGTTTGAGAAGTTCAGAATGTGTCTGAGTGTGTTCTCATTGAGGTGGTGGGGATGCAAATGTGAGGATACGGATTGAGTTGTGTCCACCGTGCCAGGGGTAACACACTGATCTAATTATGGGCAAGAGTAAAAATCCCACTGATTTTCCTAAATTAGTATTTCACCAGTAATACTAGTTAGAAAAGAATTTGCTGGAGACCCATTCATCATGTCATTTTAGACTAGAGACTTGCAAGTTTCAAGATATACTTATTCACCTACGTAGAAATCATTGGGCATTTCTGGAGGGTGTTTTTCTCTACTCTTTTGGATGACGGCATGAATATTATCTCAGATTGATGAGATCCATGTAAAACACTACTCTGTGGCACATACATGAAGTTTTGGCAACAGGAAACATTAGAAATAAATGCAACTAAATTTCTTAACGGTGAGGTTGTGGAGTCCTCCCATACTAGAAACTGATGGACAGCTTGAGTCATTGACTATTGACTTGAAGAAATAATTGCAAAACACATGCTGTAAATTGTGTCCAAGTAGCACTACTTCTAAGAAACATTTGGATGTCCATTTTTTATAAATTATTTTTGTATATTTTTAAAGATGACATAATTTCTTCTTTGTTTTCACTATGTAACTGTGAAAATGGAACAAAACAAGCTTAGAATCTGCTGTCTGTTTTCCTGTCTGACAGCTGCTTTTAGATACAAGCAGCCATTCATTCTTACCTACCAGGGGTGCCAGCTTCTTCTGACTTCTCTTTCAACAGCAGCTCTGAATAACCACCTCCTAACCTTGTTTGTATGGAGCTAACTGTCCTCACTGTGAGCTGATTCAGGGGCCCTGCATGCTTCTCTCTCTCATACAGTGTTGAGAAAAATATCTGCTTAAAGTATTGAAGAAAAGATGCAGAAAGATACTGTTTGCAACCTCCTTTCAAAAGCTGTGAATGAGTATGTCTGGGTGTATGTCTTCACCTCCACACTGAGTCTGCTGCCCACCTCCTCAGGTCAGGGAGTGTGAGATGGGAACTACACGTGCTGTCTTGCAGATCTGCTGGCATAACAGGATCTCTTGATCAGGGCCCCTGAGCAGTATCTGTAATAGAAATGTTAAACAAGCCCATGCACCTAATTTTCCCCAAGTGATTATGACTTATTTCTTTCGAGCTTGTGCCCATTGACTCCCGTGGGATCGGAGTACTCATCAGCCTGAAAGCTATGCCTATTAGTTGTAACAAAGGGGCATTTCTTGCTTTTACAAAGTACACAAGGTTACAGCTCATCAACATAGTATCAATAAAAGCGTATGAAATGACAAAACACTGTGACAATAACTTTCCTTTTAGCTTGCGAAGGAGCATTAATTAGAGAGGATTTTCAGACATCAGACTGGGAAGTGTTCACAAAGATTCTTGGGATGAAAGCTGAGTCATAATATCTCTGTGCCCCTGAAATTTGTTTTTCTTAATGGAAACAGAGTAATATGTTTCAGAGCAGAAATCTTGTGGAACTCCCTACACTTGAGGCTGGCAAACAGCAAACATGAGAAATTACATAAGCCACAGTGAAAGCTTAAAATGATACCATGGCTGTGGAATTTGAGAGTCTTACACTTTCCAGTTCAAAATTTCCTCTTTGGAAGTAGAGACATTGCAGTCATGAATGAAGACACATTTAATCATAAATGTTCAAGGAAGTCTTTATGAGGATCCAGTGAAACCTGAAGGAGCTGTAAAGGAAATCAGCTTAAGGATGCTACAGAGTACCTTGTGAGCATGCCGTCATCCCTGTGAGAGGGCCACATCCTGGTGCCATCATGATGAACATCTCCCCATGCCACTCATATCTCCCTGATGAGGTGAATGGAACTATTCACTGAGCAAAAAGATGATGGCAGAAGAAAGCTAGTGAAAGGACTAAAGTTTCCTAGCAACAGGGCTGAGAGCTCTATTTTTGGGGATGTACATGGTATGTGCGACCCTTGTGTTGTCCATTAGAAGTACATTTCACCCCTTCATGGTTGAAGAGCAATTCAGACATACTCATGACTCATTGCAGGCAAGAGCAAAAGAAAAAAAATTGCAGATGAAGCTGATAATTATGAATCATCCAGTGACTTTAAGGGTCAGATGTTTTAAAATATTCAGCCAGACTATTTATTTTTACTTAACCTCAAAACTTTGTGGCTAGTATAGCTGAAATGCTCTTAAGCAATGAAAGGCAGTCTTACAAAATAAGATTTGCAAAGGGCAAAATATTTTTCGTAGCTGAGGACAAGATTGTTTTCCATTATCAGAAATAATCAGATTAGTGGAAAGGCTTTGAGACTTGCATATTTTCTAGAGCAGAACATGCCATGCACTAAGTGCTTGTATACAGACTTGCTATGGAGGGGTTACTTTTCCAGCTGGCATTGTATGTAGGAGTATCGATTTCCCTCTCTTGGGAGCCAGGTCTCTGTTTCAGTGATTGTCTCTTCAAGGGATCATGTGTTGTCACATATATTTCAGATTATAACTCCTCACTGGGTTGGGGAGTTTGATTTCTCACAGTTTAATGGATAAGGGAAAGGCATTTTCTTTTCCTGAATGTTCAGGTCTCTCCCTCAATTCTTGGAACACCAAGATTTCCCATAGAGCCTGTATTCATCATACCCAGAAGAGAGATGTCCTTAAGTTTTACAGGTTCCCCTTCTCTACTGGCATCTCCAAGAGATTAATTAATAAGAATGATTTCCAACAAATGATAAATAAAAAAGTATAGAGAAATTTCTGTCTGAAATACTTAATTTCAGTTTTAATGCAAAAAAAATTTCCAAATTTAGGAAATTACCCATCAAAATCCCCTAAAATTGCAAAATAAATGGATCTAACCCTAAATGAGGTTGACTTCTATCTTACTGTCTGCCACCCAGGGGAGTGCCATGGCTCTGACAGCACACACTGTCCCAGTGAGTGCATGAGGATTAGATCAGGGGAAAGTAAGGAATGATCAGCTTTAGTATCTAACCTTAGGCCTGAAGGGTGTAATTTGAGTGAAAAAAGCTGGTTATGAGAGAGAACAAATATTTTATGTCAGTGATTTTATGGCAGAGAATGTGACATTAACTATTTTTTTGGTGGGAATGCCAGCTTTGCTTTCCTAGAGTTCCATTGCCTTTACTCTCCTTCTGCACCCCCAAAACCAGCCTCAGAATGCTTAAGTGCACCTCTATTCACTGGAACTACCCATAGACTTGGAAAACTAGAAATCCAGATGTTTTCTTCCCCATTCTCCGAGTACAATATGCTTGCAGCATATTGTGCCTCTCAGTCAGCTTGGATCTGGCTTAACCCATACGGTTCTTCATGAGAACCTCATTGCCAAGCTCCCTCTTTGGTGACAAAAACCAGCCAGGGAACTATGCCCAAGGAGAAGACTACAACTCTTTACAGCATGTGTCTACATACACAGAGCAGTAGGATGCATGATACATCTGTCTGGAGACACAGTGGGACAAGAGCGTTAAAACAGGTTGAATTGTACTCAAAGCAAGCCAACACTGGCACACGCGAAGAAGAGCTCTGATGTGTTTTATTACTATGAAATGATGAAGAAAAATATTTTGGATCAGAGGCATTTAGAGCTTTCGAACTATTAAAGGTTTAAATACTTAGACTTTGAGTCTCAGTTTCAAAAATGAAATATTGTAGTCATGACTACCATCGCTATTTTACCAGTTGAGCACAATAAAATTAAAACTTTCAACTTTTTTTCCACTTTTTCTTTCCCCTTTTTTCCCTATTAACCTTTAGAAAATGCAGAGTGGCAAAAGGAAAAATATGAAAGATTATTGTTTTCAGGTGGGCAATGAGAGAAATTAATACATGACATTATTCATTCTTATTTGGTTTATAGCAAAAAAAAAGGTCATAAAAGGATAGAGAAAAAGCAGAAAGTAGGTCTTTGTAGCTCAGGGGACCTATTTTCTGGTTAGTCTTTAAAATAAAAATTCAACTAGCTCAAATGCTATCTTTCTCTGCTAAGATACTCGACTGAATTTAGGCACATCAGTAATATAACTGTTTTCCTCAGAGGTCTTGAACACTCAAAAAGTTACCCATAAGTTTTGGTGTACTTCTGAAAATCAGGAAATATTATGAACTTGGGGCACAGTGGTAAGGATCTTTTAAAGATAATGTTGGACAATGCCTAGCTGCATTTTGAAGAAAGCTAAAGTAAAAGTTTTTTAAAAATCAAAGCCCTTATACAAGGTTATTTTATGTATTCTTCGGTAAAATAAAGAAAATCTTCATCTAGAGGAACGGTATAGTATTATCCCATTTTATTTCTTTATAAACAGTTTATCACATGCCCACTGTCATCAAATATTTATATGCACATAATACATATGCGACTCTTTTAGAACAGAGCAACAAGCTGGGTCCATGAAACATTCTGCTTCACAGATGAGTTTTCTCACCTTCTTAAGCCTGCTCAGGTCCTCCTGCAGGTTTATATATAATCTCCTTTCTATTATAAAATCCTAGCTCCATATCCTCCACAAATGACGTGCTGGGTTTATGTGAGTGACTTTTCAGGGGGCTACTTTTTAATTTTGCAGGCATGTTAAGCTTAGTCCTTAAACCATGATCATACACGGAAACATAAGGATACCTTATGGGGATAATCTTTTTAGCAGGGCCTGTCCAATAAGACGGGTGACAATGGTTTTAAACTAGAAGAGGGTAAGTATAGACTGGACATAGAGAAGAATTTTTTTTAGGACGAGGGTGATGAAACACTGGAACAGGTCACCAAGAGAGGCGGTAGAATCCCTATCCCTGGAAACTTTCAACATCAGGTTGGACAGGGCTCTGAGTAACCTGATCTAGTTAAAGATCTCCCTGCTCACTGCAGGGAGGTTAGACTAGATGACCTTGAGAGATACCTTGCATCCCAAAAATATTCTGTGATTCTATGACTCTTTGATTCTATGCCTCTCTGATTCTATGCCAAATTGTGAAAAAAAGACTTCCTAGCATCTAATATCTGGTCTGAGCCATCCTGTCAGTTCACTGTAATCTTTCACAAAGACCAATAACTGAAACCTGTGAAAAATTACCACGACAACATATTTCTGTCATCTGCAGTCTAAGGGATGCCTAAGCCAAGAGTATAAAGTCTTTACATGTAACACCATTAATGGATTTTCTTTTGTCAGTTTGCCCAGAAACTTGACTGAAATATTTCCCTGCTAACATTTATCAGTTACAATGTCCTGTGAAAAAGGAGGGGTTAGAGGTCTTTTCTTCCCCTTTTTTAATGTCTTATCTCTCTTGCCTGTTGGATCCCTCAGTGAAAAATATGCATATAGCTAGTGTGTACTCTGTCAGAAGCTGGTATTGTGGAAATAAAATCCATGTAATAACATCCTGTAGGGACAATAAAGAAGATGAAATAAGACATATGAAGTAACTATCAAATTAGCATTTTTTTCTAGAAAATATATGTAATTCATACGCACGCACAATCAGGAGTACAATATTTTTAATCCTGAAGTTTGCTTCCTCTCTCATCCTTCACTTCTGTTTCCAATCCCATAACTTACTTTTTTAGCTTGTTTTTTTTTGTTTTGTTTTAATGAATCATCAGTGCTGCACTGATAGACTCATTTTTCAACTGAACATTTTTCTTTCTCTAACATGTGTTTTAGGTAATTGCATTTGCAACAGAAAAGGTGTAAATTCTTTGGTCTTTTCTTTTTTTTTAACAATGCAATTTATCTTAATCATTTTCAAGGCCAAGAGATGCACTTGCCACCAGAAGGGTCTAATTTCAGAAGGTCGAGACACTGGTCAGTTTCTGCCTCTGAATAGATGCCACTGGCTCCTGAGGGCCCAACCTGCCCTGCTCTTATGGCCCTTTTGCCTTCATCCACAGGCATGGGCAGCTTCTGAGCACACATTCTGTCATCAAGATCACATTGTACGGGACTTTGAGTAAACCAGTATAGTAGAAGATGTCCCTGCCCATGGCAGAAGGGTTGGAACTAGATGACCTTCAAGATCTCTTCCAACCCAAGCCACTCTATGGTTCTATTCTATGATTCTAAATGCTGAGGTACTGAGTCCCTGGGCCTCTTTTGCAAGGGACAAGCATGTCCCTGTTTCTGGCTGCCTGTCCCAGGCTCCCAGCCATCTTGACTGTGTGTGGAGCCAGCCAACTCTGGCAAGCAGGCGTAAGTGTTTACTTCTTTGGATCTTCGGATCTTGGTTGCTGTTCAAACATCTTTTTCCAAGAAGGATGCCAACCTAAGTAGCAATATTGTGCAAGATGCCTGTGGGGAAGGGTTTTTAAACCAAGGGTCAGCTTCAAAGTTTCAGCTTTCCAAAATTCAGAATCTCTTTAAGGACAGTGGAACATCCTCTTCTTCCCTCTTAATCTTACGGCAACCCAAAGTGCAAAAAACTATTTGGTTTTGTCAGGTTGTATTTCAAATTTGAGTGATAGTAGCAGTAAGTCAAAAAGATTGTGGAAGACATTCAGGAGATCAGCGTGAAAGGATGGCTGCCGTACAAGGGCTAGGTGTGTTGAATAAATCCTTCTTCCCAGCCAAGGAAATCTTTCTCTCTGTAAACCTATGGTGTTCCACTAAATGCTTACAAATGACAAAACATAAGAGATTCTATTAAATGAGGTCATTCTGCCTCTGAGATGTTATAAAATATTCCAGCTCAATTTGGCTAATGTTTCCTGGATGGTAAATCATTCAACAAACAGAGAACAGTGCTGTCAAGACATCTGTCCTCTTCATACCTCTGCAGAACTGGTAGCATCTCTATTAGAAGTAGCTTCATAACCTATAACGAAGTTTTATTTCTATCTCCTGTTGAATATTTCATAACTATAGCATGTGAAATTAGTTTTTTAGTCTATATTTGAATGATCTCTCTCCACCTGTCTTCTAGCTCTGTGAACTCCAAGACCTGAGTATTGTCAAAAGCAAGGAATTCCATCATGTTTCATGTATTCATTCCAGTTGATCTTTATAGACTCAAACCTCTACAGAACTTTCTACAGAAATGAATATATTTTACAATACCACATCCTGCATTTTTCTTATTCAAAGGGAAAAGTGAAGAGTCTAGTTAAAAATTTTATCATCAGAGTTGCCAGCTTTGAAATTGTTCATGTTAAAATGACTCACTTGGAGAGATTTGTCTGAAAAATAGGCATCCCTGTGAGCACTGAACAATACTTAAGCAGCACAGAAAAATGGAAACTCTCTGAAGCTAATTACATTGCATAATGACATTCCATCAGGTTTTGGCATTTCCCCCCCCCCCTTCCTTTTATTTGGCATTTTAATACGATATAAATGATAGCCTGGTTACATGATTAAACATTATGAGAATATTTTCTTTAGGAGCACAGTACAGCTGTAAAAGCTATTTCTTGATTCAAGTAATACTAATACAGTAAGAAAATTTTAGGCTTACAGTCAGAAAAAATATGTATTTTTATGATAAATATAGTATAACAGCTACATATTAAACAAAAATAAACAGAGGAGGGATTTTGAAAATATACAGTTTTTCATTGTGATACTTGTGTTCATCCTGTTGTCCAAACCATAAAACCAAGCAGTAACAGAATAAATATCTATACCTGCTCCGTATGGTTTCTGATTGAAGAAGACAGCTAGAGACTATAGTTTAGTAATTGCAGTCTATGATTCCACTTTTGCCACAGTTTTGGTACCTGGCTTCCAATTTTTTTTAAAATAAATGTAAAGATATTCTGTATTCATACAAACCGCTGTTTCAGATCCTCGTGTGTTTTACTTTGAACTAAACTTACAGCAGAGTATTACCTGTGGATGGATACTCACCTATGTTTACTGCTCTTATCCTACTGCCTTTTCCTTCTATATGTTCCCTAAAAAAAAAAAAAAGTATTTAGGTATTCAAGATATAGATGTATGGCTCTTCTCCTGTCCAGTTTAATGAACTGCTTTTCACACTTACTTATAATCAAAGTTTTAAGGCTTGGCTTTGTTAATTTGCTAGAGATTGCTGAGCAGAATGATCAATTACACAATTAAGTTTCTACTTTACATGCTATTGCCTAATCTCAGTTTCTGATTATTCTCAGCCTGCAAGAAATGTCGCTCAGATTGCCCACAAGAAAAAAAACTCAAAAATTACATATAAAATATAATTATTATTACTGCTGGCAAAAAAAAAATCGCAAAAAATTATGTACAAGAATTGTCCAAAAGCCACAGGGAACTGACAGAAAAAAAGGATTGCTTTGGAACAGGTGACTTCCTACTGTACGAACTGGATTTTCTCCCGAGGTTGAGTTGAATACCATGAAAGTAAGTATGTATTTATGGGCCACATGAAAACTCTGAATCTCTATATCTTGTCTTATCTGGATAATACCACAGTCTACGCAAGCAATGTCTCTTAACACCAGTGCTGGCAGCAGTGAAAAAGCCATGAAAATGGAGTATTTCTTAAAGTTTTCCTGTTACTTGCAACAAATTTTGACTCCTTCTTGACCATGACATTTCTACTTTGAAAAATCAGTGCAGAGAAGTAGAATAACTAATCTAGCCTCATCTAAGCAAAGTGATATCAAAGAGAGGTAGAATGGGGGATAGGAATTGCCCCCAGATTCCCTCTTTACCCACAGACACAGAGTGCATAGAGAGATCAGTTACAGCAGATACATTTGCAAGAAGATGGATGACTCTGCAGGCTGACTGATGTTACAGCAAGGCTAAAAATATTAACAAAAAAAAAAAGATCCATTTCTGTATTAGACTGCTAAGACAGTAACTCCTTGTAAAGTTGAAATTACTTCTAGCTGACAAATACATCCTTCAGAAACACCCAGGAAAGCAAGCTACTGTATCCTCATCTGTATGACAGACTAGTGATACTGGCAGCTGAACCTGGGTCTGGCATGGTGACTTGAGTTGAACAAGAGCATTGATGTATTGAAGGGGATTTTGTAAGGAGATATGAGCCTAATGCATGAATAATTAATGCCTTCTGTAGTTCACTCTGTTAATTTTTTGAAGGTGAATAGATCAAGGAAGAGTGATCTGATAAACAAAAGAAATATAGGTTATAAAGTGGCTGGAAGCTGCAATGAAATTGGAAGTCATACCACCATTTCTTATGTTGGAGTTACTTACTGAAAGGAATGGATAGTTTCCTAAGAGATATGTTCCTTTTCAAATACAAAATAAAAGGCCTCAAAATGATTCCTTCTTCAGGTAAGTCTTACAGCCAGCGTTATGAACGAGTTGAGCAGTGGCACAGTTTCTGGTAAAACTGGGTTTCATTGAAAGGTATGATCTTGTCAGGAATATCACAGCTTTTAAGCTCTGGATGCTCCAGGTCTGACTGGAGTAAGAGCTTCTGGCAGCAGTTTGTTTAAATCAAACAGCAGGGAAACTGAACAGAGTGGTAGTCCCACCAAGTAGCTGCTGCATCTGCTAAGCACATATTACTTTAGAAATGCTTTCTGATGGTGTTCCCAAAATGGAATTTTTCAGAAGTTCCAGAATTTTACCTCTCTTAATTTGGTTAGATATAGCTAAATGTGAAGGAAACTCTTCTCTTCCAGATCAGTCTATGACATCTGTTATAATCTCTGTGTACTGCTGCTACTTCTCTCTTTTCTTCTTAGTCTGTACCTACTTTGTAATAGTTTTTTGGTATTTCAGAATTTAACTATCCCAGAATGAGGTGAAGGCAGGTCTCCATGACGGGAAATTGCTTTTTCAGGAATACTGACAATGAAATAGAAATAATATTCAGGGAACGGGAATGTAAAAAGAAACACAGGGAAGGAGAAGAACTTCCCCATAATAAGTGCTCCTGTAGTCTTCCAAAAAACCTCCTACCTGTCATCTGACTATTTATCTTGAATATTAAGAAAATGGTTCAGCTGTTTTTCATGATGTCATATGCAGACTTTGAATGGAAGTCATATTCAACTCTAACTTTTAGGAGATTAGCACCATTTTCAAATAATATAATTTAAGTAAGAGAGTTTCCTCTGACTTTCCACTGTAAGTAATTAAATGTACAATATATTTTGGTTTCAGTTTGGCAAGTTTCCCAGTGTTTTGCTGGCTTTCATGTGGAATGTCTTTTATTTGAGCCATGGATTAAGAGGGGTGTAGCTGACAATGGTGTGCATGTTTTATTGCAATGTATCTGTTGGAAAATAATCTGAAAGTATTTCAATTGCCATCAAGGAAATAAAACTTCTGCATCTAGATGAATCTGCCTTAAAATGTTTTCTATAACTTGAAACAATGTAGATAAAATTTAATTTTTAAAATAGTTTTAACAGTGTGGCATGTTTTCTTTCAAACATGTCTTCACTTCAATAAAGTAAATGTAAAAGTAAAAATGTAAAAGTAAAAATGTGAAAGTAAAAATGTGAAAGTAAAAGTAAATGTAAAGTGCATGAAACAGAAGAAAGGAAGAGCAAGAAGGGAGCATTATGAAGAGAAATATCAGTAAAGAAGAGCGGGAGAATTTTTCATTTCATCTTCTCCTTGCTTTCTCTCTCTTCTTTCCTCACTTGTCATCTTTTGACTAGGAGGAAGCAGGACCAAAAAAAAGCAGGATTGTAATCCTGAATGTTAGGAGAAAAAATATTGACTTGTTCAGGGATCTGCTTGGAGGAATCCCATGGGATATTGTCCTGGTGAGAAGAGACATCCAGGAGAGCTGGTTGATTTTTAGAGATTATCTCCTCTAAGCTCAGAATTTGTATCCCAACAAGCAGAAAATCAAGAACGGGTGGGAGAAGGCTGCATGGATGAACAAGGAGCTCTTGACTAAAGTCAAATGTGTGAAAAAAACATACAAGAGGTGGAAGCAAGTAACTGAAGGGTTATAGAGATGTTATCTGATCATGCAAGGATGGGGTTAAGAAATCCCTGTACATGTGCAATAGCATCTGACATGCAATGTGAAAGGCAATAAGATGGGCTTCTACAGGTATATCACAAGTAAAAGGAAGATCAGAGAAAACATGGGCCTGATAATGGATCTAGCAGGAAATCTGGTGTCAAAGGAGACAGGGAACGCTGAAGTACTTGATGTGTTCTTCGCCTTGATATTTACTGATAGAACTCACACTCAGCAACTGTATGTCCATGTGGAAAAGTCCTGAACAAGGAAGTCTAGCCCTTGGAGGACGAGGATCCTATTAGGGAGCGTTTATAACTGGACATATATAAATCCATGGGACTTTATGGGATACACCCGTGAATGCTGAGGGAGCTGGCCAAAGTCATTGTGAGACTACTGTCCATCTAAACATGAGGAAAAACTTCTTTACTGTGAGACTGACAAAGCACTACAACAGTCTGCCCAGAGCGATTGTGGAGTCTCCTTCTCTGAAGATATTCAAAACCTACCTGGATGCATTCCAATGTAATGTGCTCTAGGCAATCCTGCTTTAGTGGATGGGGGTTGGACTGGATGATCTCTAGAGGTCCCATCCAACTCTAACCATTTAGTAATTCTGTAATTTCTGAAAGGTTATGACAGTCAGCAAAAGTCCATCTTAAAGAATGGCAAGAAGGAGGATCCAGTGATCTACAGGCTGGTCAGCCTCACCCTGATCCCTGAGAAGAAAAATTCTGGAAACCATCTCCAGCCAATAAGGTGACTGTCAGCAGTCCACATGGATTTACAAAGGAATGTTGGGTCCAGTTCTGGGCTTCCCAGTACAAGAAAGATACGGAATTTCTGGAGTGTGTCCAGTGAAGGATGATGAGGATGATGAAGAGATTGAAGCATCTCACATGCAGGGGGAAGCTGAGAGAGCTGAAACTGTTCAATCCAGAGAAAAGAAGGTGTCTAAATACCTGATGGAGAAGAAAGAAGAGAGAGACAGACTCTTTTCATTGGTGTCCAGTGACAGGGCAAGAGCTAGTGAGCACAAACTGAAACACAGGAAATTACATCTAAATACAAGAAAATATATTTTTACTGTAAAGGTGGTTGAACACTGAAACAGGTTGTCCAGAGACGTTGTAGCAATTGCTTCCTTTCTTGGGAAAGGAAACAATTTCACCCTGACCTGTCCAGTCCACATGTATGTATGCGTAACTGCAACCTTTTCTTGTCTGTTAGTCTTTTCAAAACCATCAAATCAAACTACAAAACAATAAATGACATTATACAGTCTGAATTCTTATTTATCTGCATTTTTCTCACTTCGTGAGTTCAGGAATGCAAGCCTTTGCCACAGATCAGCTAGACCTGTAGTCAATTTAAATAAGGTTTCCAGTAAAGACATCGACGTTAAATAAGTGACTGAAGATAATATCTCTTTAAATTCAAAAGCTAAAAACAGTAAAGAGAATAAAAATAAAATCAATGCTTTAGATTTAATGTTACAAAAATCAACTTACGGAGTCTTGATATCTTCAGTGATTTTTTTCCAACTGCCTACAAACTTGAGCTGCCTCAGCCTCTGGGCCGTTTTAAACCCTTCACAATAAAGTCCACACAGATCTCATTTGACCTGAGAGCTTCACTGAATTTGTCTTGCAGTTTGATAATTTAACTTTTTAAAAACATGTCTTTTGACTGTAACTAACATCCTACAGTGTGCTCTTCATAACATTTATTTAGTACAGCAGTCCTTCATGTGGACTGCACAGCCCACTCAGTGACCAACATTCAGATTTCAGTTCCTGCAGTGTGAATCTGCTGCAATTCCTTAGACTTCAAGAGTCTCCAATTTTTGATAGTACAGTGAGCATAAGGACAGAATCTGTCAGGGCACATTTGTCTACAAGCAGAAGATAGGATTACATAGGCCTAGTGATAGTTTGCATGAGAATTGGAATCTGGAAGTTTAACAAATTCACTCTAATAAGATATTGATTAGTTTAATACAAATAGATATTGGAAAGTTAGATTAGCAAAGCTGTTTACATTGAGAAAATTAAAACAATTTTTATTTGACAAAGTGACAAAAGATGCTTTAAATAGTACAATTTCCCCTGTGGTTTTTGTTGCTGATAGACCTGGATTTCAGTTTGATGTTATTGAGTTTTGCAGTAGAATTTCTCTTCTGGCACATTATGAACTTGTAACTTTGCCTCTGTGTTTGGAGTCTTCAGGTCTGCGTTTTCAACTTGGAGTGCTGCAAATCAGGAGCACCTTCATAGAGTGATGCAGACCTACACCAGATCTGAAATCACAAAACTGTAGAATGGTTTGGGTTGGAAAGGACATGTCCTGCTAGATCAGGTTGCTCAAAATCCCATCCAACTTGGTCTTGAACACTTCCAGTGTGCATCTTGAACACTTCCAGTGTGAGCATCCAGAATTCCGGGCTACTTGGTCCAGTGTCTCACCACCTTCATAGTAAAGAACTTCTTCCTAATGACTAACCTAAATCTACCCTGCTCTAATTTAAAACCATTTCCCCTTGTCCTATCACAACATGCCCTTATAAAAAGTTTCTCTCCATCTTTCCTGCAGATCCCCTTCACGTACCAGAAGGCCTCCATAAGGTGTCCCCAGAGTCTTCTCTTCTTCAGGCTGAACAGACCCAATAGTCTCAGCCTGTCCTTTGATCATCTTTGTGGCCCTCCTCTGGACACACTCCAACAGGTCCATGTCTTTCTTGTCTTGGGGGCTCCACATCTGGACACAACACTTGAGGTAAGGTCTCACCAGAGCAGAGTAGAAGTGGAGAAGCACCTCCCTTGACATGCCGGCCACTCATCTTTTGATGAAGTCCAGGATATGGTTGGCTTTTTGGGCTGCTAGTGCACATTGGTGGTTCATGCTGAGCTTCTCATCAACGAGCACCCCCAAGTCCTTCTCTGCAGGGCTACTCTCAATCCGCTCATCACCCAGCCTGTATTTGTGCTTTGGGTTGCCCTAGGTGGAAGACTTTGCACTTGACCTTGTTGAACTTCATGAGGTTGGCATGGGCCCACCTCTCAAGCCTGTCAAAGTCCCTCTGGATGGCATCCCTACCCTCCAGCGTATTGATTGCACCATACAGCTTGATGTCATCAGCTAACTTCCTGAAGGTGCACTATCCCACTGCCCCATGTTGCCTACAAAGATAGTAAACAGCACTGGTCCCACTACCAGTGGGGGTTCCCACTGGAAACAAACATTCTCAGTTATCATTGCTGCTCTTGAATAAATTTTGACATGATTCAACAAGCTAATTACTACTTTATTTTTGTATTCTTTCTTCTGTCTTCAGTAAATACATTTTGTGATTATAAATATACAACAATCCATTAATGCTATAACTACACTAAGCTAACCGCTTGAATGAGTTAAAAGTATAGCAACTTTATCTAACACTCTCCCTGTAGTCTAGTATTAACTAGCATGAGCTCTTTCCCCCTAATTTAAAATTTTGACAAATAAAATCTTCCTCATGCGGGTTTTTTTGGTGTTTTTTTTCTGGTATTGTTTATTTATGTGACTGATGATAAGGTATATGGTCTCCCAACTGTTACGGAGTTTACCTAGTAAGTTTTATTCAAAATCAGCATTTTTGGTCTTTAGTCAGCAGTCAGCTCTTTTAAAATTCTAAGATGCAAAGTTCCAATATCTACTAACTTAAAAGCATAGATTTAGAAACTCTTTTAAAGTTTTAGCTTTCTTTTCAATTCCCTTCACACACACCCCCCATCAATCCCCTTCCCTTACTATGGCATGCAAGATTTCATCATTTTTCTGTAGGGATGAATGAATCACTCTCTGGGCAATTTCCTGAACATAAAAGACCGTAGCTGATACAAAGAAGTAGAGTTACCACGCACAGGGTGTTCTCTGTCCAAAACTCTAGTGCTTTAACGGACTTGCTCTATCAAGGGGTCTTTAAAGGCTTTGCTCTGTCCAACACAGGGTGCTCACTGATGCCATATGTTTTAAGTTCTGCATAAAACACTGCAGCATGTTTGTCTCATTATTACCTATAAGTATCAGAGTCATTTAATTGCATGCATCAAGTACTACACCAAAAATGAAATCTCCCAAAAAATGTAAATGAAATCTCCCCCCAAAAAATGAAATCTCCCAGCCATGAAATCTCCCAACCATTTAGGCCCTAGGGCTAAATATCAGCATCTAATGTGTAACCCTGAGTTATAGGTACTGAAGTAAAAGCATGTTGCCTGGAAAACGGCTGACAATTATATTCCATGTTAAATACTTTTTGGTTTTATTTGGAGGAATTAAGTGAATCATACTCAACCAAATTAAACTAGAAATCCTCTCTTGTGCTGGGCTATCAGCTGTCACGGAGCCCGGAATAATTTGCCAGCAGGAGTCTGCTCACAATAACTTTCTTTAACAAGCTGTAAGTCTTGTCTTTGCTGAGAATATATCATCTGGTTTAGTTACACCTTAATTGTTCACCATGAATTCAGGTATAAAAGACAGAAATATTTTGTCTAATATCTTTTCAGAGTCATTGCTGTGAGGAGGCTATAACAGCTTCTTCTTTTGTGTAGCAGTAGCAAGCCTTGGAGGCTGCAGCATTGCTGTGTGGCACAGGCAGAGAGTAACTTTTTCACCTATTTAACTGGCCTGTTGAGTCCTTTTCTCGACAGTTAAGTTCCTCTGCTGGCTTTTAAAATCTGGTCAGAGCATAATTGCCTTATCCTTAGAGTATAGGATGAAATTAGCAGCTGTTTACCCTTGCTCATTCGTAAATATTTATAGCTTCTGCTACAGTAATCCTTTCTATGCTATTTTCTTACAGATTCTCAAGGATTTTAATTGGTTAAGACTCAAAAAAGTTTAGGAGTAAATCTTCAAATGTTTGTATCTCAACTTTCCCCAGAACAAAGTTGTGCCTTAGGTCTAATTTGTGTATCTTTAATGCTCCCATTTCCTCAGTATTTGCAATACTGTATCTTAACAGAATGATAACAAATAAGTGGAAATAGAAGCTCTGGCAATCTTCATTTACTATCTACCTCCACATATAGAGATGTTGACAATGAGTGGGATAGGAAAAAAAGGATTAATATTACTTTCATTTAAGGAGTAATTAAAAGAAGGCCCATGTCATGCTAGACTGTGAAGCTGATCTCCAGAGACTTACAAACCTTACAAACCAAACCAAACCATATCAAACCAAACCATACCAAATCAGACCAAACCAAATCAGACCAAACCAAATTAAACTCAACCAAACCTAACCTAACCTAAATTAACCTAACCTAACCTAACCTAACCTAACCTAACCTAACCTAACCTGATGAAACCAAACAAGAAAATAAAGAAAGGGAAAAGAACAAGATATGACAGTTGAGCACCCAGAAGCTTATCTGATGGTTCCCTGATAGAGTGCAAGCTAAAGGGATTAGAAGGAAGGATAGGGAACACTGATGGGATAGAGGCAGGGAGAAATGGGCAGGGACAGGTTGAGCATGTGGTGCAGACGGGGTTATGGTTTCCTTGTTGGAGAATACAAGAGCAGGCGGAAAAAACTGAGGGTACCTCTGGTCATTTGCCACAAAAGCACATTAGTAGCACTTAACGCCTGCTAACAGAGGGAAGGGTGGGTGAGGAAGACTGGAGTAGCAGCAGTAGCCTTCACAAACAAAAGTCACCATCTGGGCCAAACCCGACCTGCTCCTTCTGGGCTAACACAGAGCACTAAATCCTCCTTTGCTCCCCATGGGGCTGTGCATGGTCATACTCCCTGCAAACAAGGAAGTAGACCCAGTATTTTCTGTTGGTAAAAGTCAGGGTTGTATAATAGCTTAACCAGCACTTAACAACCAGGTTACAAAATAGTATCGGCTTTCAACACACGATGTTTTGGTCTCACTGGCTTCAAAAACTAATACAGCTTGAAATACTGTTGTTTGAGTGATCTTCCAAAGGAAAATATCCATGTGCAGGGAACAGTTTGTTGTTACTTTTTGCTTTTAAATATGCTTTACTTTTCATTCATTTGCAGTTGAGTTTTCAGCATTGTGTAAACAAGTCAAAGTAATTGCGTCCTAACAGGAACCACACAAGCCTGGCTGCTGCACTAACATCGGATATTTCTCAGAGGACAGGATCTCTCATCAGTTTTACTACAGACTCTGCCTGAATCAATGGCCTTATTATGTGGCACATCCATCTTAAAGGTGGCACCAACCCATCTATTACTCATGGTGAGTATGCTGTGAATAAAACTTTTTGAGGGACTAAAACGTGAGAGAGGTACTAGGGATACACACAGCTTTTTCCTAGATACTCTTCAAAGTAAGACATGTAATGAAACAAGTTCTGAGATTTCTAATTCCTTTTTGGCTTCACTCAGTTTCTCCCTTATTTTGGTCAGTCTAACAAAGAGTGTCGTTAGCATTAAAGTTTTTCTGGGAATGTACAGATTGTGTCACATGGAAAAATAGACTTGGTACAAAGCTGATTCAAAGCTTTGAATTAACATGGTGCAAGAAAGTTTACACAAAATGACTCTCCCATAAGTCCTGAGTTTCCATTCACGGAAATGTGCAATTGTGTCTCTCTATTTTGAGGAACTCGGTGCAAAATTCTAGGTTGGTCTTTGTGTGTCTGGAATTTTTTGCATGGAAAGAGACAGCTCAGGATGTTTACTAACAAAAACGTCAAGGTCTGGAAGACAGTGGTTAGTTCTGGTTTCCAGCAAAATCAAAGCACAAAATCCGTTTGTAAGCATTGCTGAGGCTATGGCAATTGTAGATCTGTTAGAAACAAAGAAACAAGAAACTCTGCAGACTCAATCACAACTGTCTGCACCCTTTGAAATCTTACATGGCATGACTTGCTTACCAGAGATCATTGATTTTGATGAATGCAGCTTATGTAGGCTGAACTGTCACATTCAGTAGTATTGGTCACTTACCAAATTGTAGAAATTGACAAACATTCTTCATGAAGTTATGCAATAGTTCATTTATAGTATATTTTAAGTCTGATTGCAGCTTGTCTTAAGTATCAATGCTAGTAAAATGTTTAAAACTAATAGCTTGAACAAGTCAACACTTGCTAATAACTAAACATTAATAGCTCATTAATAAGCTACTTTGTGATCTGTCTCGGCACATTATGAAAGATGTGAAAGGAACTTGATGTCTTATCCATTGAGTAGTCCAGACTCAATTTCTTTTGTCAAAAGCAAACGACGAGAACAAAAATATTCTCTGAAGTATCTACGATATTTTTTTTGCATTTTATTTTGTGGAAGATTACAATGATTTCAGTCAAGAATCTTTTCTTTATATTCCTTGACATGAAAGGAGTAGGAGGCTAAGCTGTATTTCCTCCCGTCATCATTCAGGTCTGGGTACCGTTGAGATGTAGGAAGGCTCATTTCCACCTGTGCCAGCAGTGTTAAAACTGAAACTTCCTGACTGTTTGAAAAACATGTTAAGTGATCATTACTGGCCAAGTGAAAATTTGACCAGGAATGACAGCTTTCACAGGATGCATTACTTTCAGAACATTTTACATGTGAGAGAGATATCATAAGATCTTCACTGGTCATGAATCATGCAGTAACAAGTCAAACTCATTCAGCTCACAGCTGATTGACCATATAAAGACTGCTTTATATGAGGCCCTGACAGCTTTCTATGGTTATTAATTTTTAATGCTATAAATGTTATGTTCCCATTTCCATAACTTACACAAATTATGATGGTCTCATACATGACAGGATAAGCACCTGTCAAAGCAATTGCTGTCACATATTGCTCAGCATTAAAGCACACAGACTATATGACCTGCGTAATTTTGCCCCTAGGATAAAGAGCGCTTGTGTTGTAGCTGAGTTTATGCAAGTGATCCTACATGTCTTTAGTTTTTGCCTTTCCTCAGGGCATCCTGGCAACATTCTCAGCATAGGGCTAATTCATCTCCGTCTCAGAAAATTACTGTGTCATTTTTTAATTGTGTCTGTAAAAATTCTCATGGTAAGATCTAAAGAGAAACCGTTTTCCAATGGTTTATATTTTCCTTCATTGTGCAACCTCTTTCTAAGAAAACTCAGGTTACCATAGCATGCTGCTTATTCCAGGTATGTATGCTTTCCCTGTTCCTTGTAATACATTTGGTGATGCAGTAAAATGATTATTTCTTCTTGGCATTTCCACAGCACATAGCTTTTTTTTAAAAAATACACATGCATGCAGAGAAAGTTCACTTTTCATTTCAGATAATGAATTTAGAAGATTCTTTTACTATTAGTTTCTTATTTAACTTTTTTCCACACCTGTCAGTAATGGCAGGGTTCAGTCTGAGATCTGACTACGCAAATTTCATCATCAGGAACGGTGCATAACAAAACATTGTTTTGAGTCTCATTGCTGTTCTTAAACGGGTTGAATCAAAACATTTGTTTATCAGCCAAAAATTTCTGAAGTAAAAATATTTTAGCTGGCTGAAAGCTTTGGCTATTTTGTACTGGGTTAACTTTTTCTTTCCTGACATGTTCCTAGGCATTTAAACTGCCTACAAGAAAAAGTCTCTAACATAGCTGTTCTTTAGGTATATTTAATCCATAGAAGAAAGAAACGCAACATTGTAGAGTTTCTATTAGGACATCCCCTCATACTCCATGAAAAAACAAGATAATGCAGTAGGTAGAGATGAGAACTTGGGGGATGGAAGTCTTGAATTGTTTTCCTGGCCATGCCTGCAAGGTTTCACCCTCCATGTCCCAACTTCATCATCTAGAAAAAGGGACTAATAAACAAACAAACAAAAGTCTTCTGTAAAATAAACAAGTAAACAAAGAACCTCTATGAGCTCTGCTGGTAAGAACACGGATACACAGAGGGAGTTATGTTATTACCAGCCTTATCAGCTGGGCTCCACGGCTGTACAAATCCCACAGTAATCACTTCCTTCCTTGTTTTTATTTCAGAAGAGAGACACTGAGACTGTTTAAAATGCCAATGATATGCAGAGGATACGCCTGCATTCTTGTTTGTCTAGAAGGCCATGTCTCTCTCATTAAAATTTATGAAACAAAATTCCAAACAATCATGTCGGCAGAGTGGATTTTGTTGGGCACTAACATGGAATGCACTGTGCTCAGTTATCCTGTCCTCATATTTGCATTCCTCTGTCATATTCAGATTCAAAGAAGGCACTTCCCTTCATTTTGTTCTTTGCAGAAATTATAATTGATAAATCTACTTAGAAAACAACAGCCTGTTGGCCTCTCAAATGATGTTATAGTCATTTAAAAACTTGTTTAAAATATATATTTATTTATTTATTGGGTGGTATTATTTGCTACTGTATTTTTCGTCTTCGTAAACCTCCCTTCTCTGGACCAAATATAGGAAATTGATAGGGAACAGCTGCTATGCAGTCTGCTGGGGTTTTATAACATGTTATCAAACCCTTTGAACACAGCTGGTAAACAGATGCTCTTGTGAACATGCATGCCAGCATGTTGAAAAGGTAGACTACAATTTTTGAGAAATGTTTTTAAAGAAATACAGATACTGTCTCAGAAGACTTATATGCCAGGTCTATTTGTTCCACACATATGAGGTTCAAACAGAGGTTGATATTTACATTTTAGATGGGTTCTGAGTTAGACGTGAAGTCAACTTCCACAAAGGGATTTACCTGGAATTACTGATCTTTAACAATAAATCTTTGAGTTTTCTCAGTGAACTCTCTTTTTAAGATGCATTTGGAAAAGGCCATGGCTTACTGCCAGGATATTGCTACGTAAACATGGAGGAGGTATTGTGTGGTGACCTTGAAGACCTGAGAACTCAGCAGAGGCAGTCAGTTGACAGAGGTGTTAATCTTGGTTTATATGGTTGCCTATGGCTTTGTCCTACATGTAAGTGCTCCTGCCAAGTGAGTAACTTTGACGTCCAATGTTGGCTTCTAGAAATATGGTAGCTATTTTCCAAGCTGAGCAGAGATGTGAAGTTACTGAAATGCGGTGACAGTTTTTCTCTGCCTAAGGTCTCCCCCAGTCGCAGATCACCTAGAAGCTGCAGTTTCATTGACAGCTACTTAAGCTGTTTCCACACAAACAATGTGACTGTCCTTCATGGACAAAATGTAGAAACAGCAGGGCGTTCTGAGAAGGTCTGAGAGCCAACCGTGCTTTGTCATGGGCACCACCCAGAAACATAAGACTGAGGTTGTGAGAGTTGAAAACTCAACCTGAATCTTTAGCTGGGAAGTAAATATACCCAAGAGGTCTATTGCGTTGTCAGACACATTTAACACCTGTGGAAAAAGAAAAAAAACAACACCTCGTTGCTGCTGCTGCTGTGTTGCACATGTTGTGTGACAAGGCTGCTGAATGACTTAAACAATGACGTGATTCCTCTACCATATTTTCCAAGCTGGTAAACAAGAGAGAAAAGTGTACATCATTTAAGACAAGCTTTTGAAAACATCTGGTTTTCATATAGATAAAAATAGTTGCTATCACATGACTATTCAGCATGCTACATGATATTATTTTGTTCCCAGCTGATTATTATCCATATCAAAATATCTACAGTCATTGCTGGCATCACACTCTGTTCTTTAAAAGCAAGAACTGAAATGGGAATCTTGGCACATGAAACACGTGTGAAATGTCAGTAGGACATACCTTTCATGTATCAACCTGGGTAGACTGCAGTTCTATGCACTTGGGTGCATAATTCAGACGGATTAACCAAAGCCACACTGCAAGATGGCAGATGTAGTCCATTGCTCTCAGCACTTGGGAGATGGAGAACTGCAACTGCAATGAAGCAGTACTTCAGGAAAATAGAGTGTAAATTTCGATTCAAATGGATACGTAATTAAATGGGGCTACTTTGTATGTAAGTTGATGTGGACTGAGACAAAATACTACTTGTTTTCCAGTAGGAGATTCAAATTCTCTACACAGCAGATTTCCTGATATTTATTTCTTTTTTTTTACATTTTTCAGAAGCTGAAATTATCTTTTCCAGTTACTCCTGGAAAGTCTGCTGTACTGCTAAAACATTTGCAACGTGCAAGTAAAATATAGGAAAAGCTGCAATAACTTGTAAAGAATTCAGTCTTTTGGGTCATATTTGAGTCATATAGACTTGAGATGGACTTAGGACAAAAATCAAAAATCTGGTGACTGATCAAGTTACAGAATCATAGAACGGTTTGGGTGTCATAAAGAGAGACTGAAAGAACTGGGGCTGTTTAGCCTTGAGAGGAGACAGCTGAGAGAGGATATTACTAACATATACAAATATCTGAGGAGTGCTGTCAAGAGGAAGGAGACAATCTCTTCTCAGTGGTGCCCAGCAATATAACCAGAAATAATGGATTTAAGTTGGAACATAGGTAGTTCTACCTCAACATGAGGAGAAATATTTTCACTGTGAGGGTGACAGAGCACTGACACAGGCTGCCCAGAGAGGTTGTGGACTCTCTTTCTCTGGAGACTTTCAAAACCCACTTGGATGTATTTCTGTGTGGCCTGCCCTAGGGAAACCTGCTTTAGGGGGTTTGGACTAGATGATCTTTTGAGGTCCCTTCCATCCCCTAACATTCTACAATTCCATGATTCTATGATCTTAAAGACAACAACTCTGCCATGGGCACGGACACCTTCCACTAGGCCATGTTGCTCAAAGTCCCATCCAACCTGGCCTTGAACACTTTCAGGAAGATGTCCGCAACTTCTCTGGGCAACTTCTTCCTGTTTTTGTTTTCTTGCAGAAAACATTTTCTTTCTAATATCTAATCTGAATCTGCCCTCTTTCAGTTTAAAGTCATTACCCCTCATCCTATCACTGTATTTCCTGATTAAGAGTCCATCCCCAGCTTTTCTGTAGGCACCCTTCAGGTGTTGGAAGGCTGCTATAAGGTCTCACTTGACTCTTCTCTTCTCTGGACTGAACAATCTCAGCTCTCCCAGCCAGTACTCACAGGGAAGGTGCTCCAGCCCTTTGATCATCTTTGTGGCCCTCCTCTGGACCTGCTCCAACAGGTCCATGTCCTTTCTATGTTGGAGGCCCAGGAGCTGAACACAGTACAGCACATACGGTCTCACCAGAGCAGAGTAGGGGTGGAGAATCAGCTCCCTTGAACCCCTGGCCTGTGTCTTTGATAATTCCCAGGATGAGATTGGCCTTCTGGCCTGTGAGCGCACAGTGCTGTCTCATGTTCAGTTCTTCATCCACCAACATCCCCAAGCCCTTCTCTGCAAAGCTACTCTCAAGCCCACCTCTGAGGTTGGAGGCCCACCTCTCAAAACTGTCAAGGTCTCTCTGGATGACATCCCTTCCCTCCAGCATGTCAATCACGCCATACAGCTTGGTGTCATCCAGAAACTTGCTGAGCATTCGGTTGCTGGAATGCACTTTGCTTTGAAAGCAAAGGTTAAAGGTCTTTATAGGCAGCAACACTCCTGCATATTAAGATGTTGCAAAAACATTAATTGAAAATTTTCAGCTTGTCCCACTACATCAGTCTAATCTCTTGAGATGCAGAAGCAAAGAGAGAAATTTGGTTTAGGTAAGTTCAAAGAAATTACTGCTGTAAACTATGGACAAAAAATCAGGAATTAATAGAGGAAACAGTAAACAGTAGCAAAGCAAACTAAATCCAATAGTAGGCACAGCAGGATGAAAATTATGAAGCACTTAACAAATTAAAGAAAGAAACTGAACACCATTTAGGTAATATATGATGCTGACTGTGTAACAACAACATCTTTCTTTGTCCAGCTGACAACGTTATACTGAACATAAGGTAAGCAATGTCTTTCTTTTATCTAAATATGCATTGCTCATTGTTCTTATAAATGAGCAATAGCCATAACTAGATTGAGGAGAGCTATCAACACAGTGTCAGATCATGAACGCATTTACTGAAGGATGAATAAGAATTTCCTCTGGCCCCTTAGAAGAGTTATATACACTTAGTAACAATGGAAACACCATACCAGAACAAACTACTTAGGAAATCTATGAAGCCAATAAGGGCAATATTTTGGAACAAAATTGTATGTCAGAGCAATCAGTTAGGGCCCGCAGCCAGGTAGGTATTTTTCCTTTGGCTTTAAATGTAATTGAGAGCCAACAATTCATTGCATTTACATATGGAAAAGCTTAGATTTATTCCAGGGTTCTGTATGGTTAAAATGTGTGTCTTGTCAAGTTAAATCATCTGTAAGCATACTGCAAGTAACGTGCAAATTGCTTCTTCCTTATTTACTGATTTACTTAATCTGTTTTTTCTTTTAAATTTAAACTTGATCTGATTTTCTGCACTTCCTTCAGCTACAGATGAAGAGAGTTATTTCTGTTTACCACCTAAAGCCTTTCAGTTAGCAAAACAATTGCTTAAACTTTACCTTCATCTGACATAGGTGCTGACGCAATATGTAAAAAGATACAGCTGTTGCCAAGAGTCACTGATTTCATAGAAAGTATATATTTAGAGAATATGCCTAACAAAACAGTTGGTAGGCAAAAACAGTAGAATACATACATAATGAAATATATGTTGTCTCTAAAGGTGAAGAAAATCCCATGTTTCATGGAGATGTTAGAATAACAAGTTCCATAAAGGCTTGAGAAGTATTTTATAAAATGCCTGACAGTGGATAATTGCAAATTTCAATGAAATCATTGATAAACCTGTCTCAGTCATCTCTATGATAGCACAAAACCTAAGACAAAGACTAGGTAAGGGAAGATCTAGATCTACAGATTGAGCAACAGTGAATTGGTACAGAAGGGTGCTGAGACATGGTTTCAGGTCAATGGCTGGAGTTTAGAGTAACTTCACTGAGGTTTCACAGAAAAGGAGACACCTGGATTGCCTTCATGGTCTTGACTTTGACCACAGCCCTTATCTCCTCATTTCAAAACTCATACAGGTTTTTTTACAACCCTTCTTTTGCACCAGTTTGCTTGGGCATCTTTAAGCTATGTTGGCAAAAAGACTCTACCAGGAAAATATACACAACTAAGAAGTATAAGATAATCATTTATTGATCAATTGTCAAAAAAAAAAAAGAAAAAACAAAGTGTATTGGATATATGAATAAGCATTAGTGTGCTTACCATTCTTGATAAAGCAGCTTGATAAAGCATTCTTGATAAAGTGTTAACTATACCCCTAATTGTTACCTTATCAGCACTGAAGTGGACTATGCTACGGCCAGATCACTTGCTTAGTCACAGCCCTCTTTTGATAATGACAGTAGTCACTCCCAGGAGAGGAGATCAAATCTAAAATGCCTATGTAAAAGGAATAGGGCATTGAACTGAAACTGTCCTTTTTTTGGCACATGCTTTTTTCTATTCTAGCAGCATATCACTATATTTATTACTGAAAAGAGCAAGCATCAGGATGGTGTTCATCTGAGTGATGTAACTCAGTGAAGAAGACTTTCCTAATATCCAATTTAAATCTCCCCTGGTGCAACTGGAGGCCATTTCCTCTTGTCCTATTGCTTGCTTTGCGGCAGAAGGGACTGACACCCACTTTGTTACAACCTCCTTTCAGATAGTAAGGTCCACCCTGAGTCTCCTTTTTCTCCTTTCTCCAGAATAATCAATTCCAGTTGCCTAACCACCCTTCATAAGACTCTTTCTCAAGATCCTTCACCAGCTTAATTGCCCTTCTTTGGCCACAGTCCAGTATCAAAATGACTTTCTTGTAACGAGGGGCCTAAACTGAAGACAGGATTCAAGGTGTGGCCTCACCAGTGTAAAGTACAGGGGAACAATCACCTCCCTACTCCTACTGGGCACACCATTTTTGATACAGACCATGATGCTGTTGACCTTCTTGACCACCTGGGCACACTGCTGGCTCATGTTCAGTTGGCTGTCCATCAACAGGTATTCTGCTGGATAGATTTCCAGTCACTCTTCTCCAAGCCTGTAGTGCTGCCTGGGGTGGTTGTGACGCAAATGCAAGACCCTACACTTAGCCCTGTTGAACTTCATATGTATTAATGGGCCTTGGCCCATTAATCCAACCTGTCCAGATCCTTTTGCAGAGCCTTTCTACACTCAAGCAGGTCAACAAGCCTACCCAACAGGGTGTCTTCTGCAAACCTACTGAGGGTGCACTCAATCACCTTGTCCAAATTGTTGATAAAGATGTTAAGCAGAACTGCTCCAGTACTGAGCCCTGGTGAACACCACTTGTGACCTGCTGTTAACTAGATTTACTCCATTCACTACCACTCTTTGGATTTGGCCTTCCAAACAGGTTTTCACTTAGCAAAGTGTATACCTGTCCAAGTCATGAGCAGTCAGTTTCTCCCGCAGAGTGCTGTAGGAGAAAGTGTCAAAGGTTTTACTGAAGTTGAAGTAGACAATACCCACAGCCTTTCCCTCATCCACTAGGTTTGTCAAGCAGGACGACCAAGAACCTCCTGGATTCGAATTTCGTCTCTGCAGTATTATATTTCCAGCAGACATCTGGTAAGCGGAACTCCCCCACAAGAACAAATGCTAGCAATTGTGAGACTTGTCCCATCTGCTCATAGCGTTTGCCATACCTAGCCTACATTTGGCCCAAATTCAGAAATCTTTGAAAAATGTATTTCTCCAATCACAGTCATGGAGAAAAGTCCTTACCCAATTTGTCCTGCACATGGCTAGAACAGGCATTGTGTATTGTCAGAGTCAGAAAACTCCATGTTGCTGAATGGAGTTCAAACTGCAGCAACACCATGATTTGGAAAATGCTTCACAAGTTACATCAGGAAACCTGTGGTTTTATATGTTGGGTTTTAGCTGGGTTGTTTCTGTTTGTCTGGGTAAGAAGTCATTACTTGCTTTCTTTCATCTCTCTGGTAGCACAGGTATAATATGAGTCAAAGAGTAAGACTTTCATATGAAATCTGCAAATCTCAATTCTGGTTCACAGCTCTGTAATCTTTGTCAATGATTTTGACAAACTGTACAGTATTGCAATTTTCTTGACGACATTTGGAGGGGAGATAGACTGGAGCTATCACTTTGGTATATTGAAATAGTCAAGTAATATGCCTGTGGAGTCCATGCTTATAAACAGGTGAATTATTTAAATATTTTACATTTCACTGTGCTCTGCAATCAGAACCGGTGTAATTAAGAATAGTGGATGCTTAATGAGAAAAGCAGATTTTAATCAGATTGTTTACTGCTCGTGCATCTGGAGGTTTTTCACTTGCCTGGTTTTTGTTTCAAGGAGAATAGATGCAAAGAAAGGTTTGCCAGGGAACTGTTTGATTTCATGAACATATTTAAACTTTGAGAGTTTCAGTAGATCATGCAGAGGGGAATAATGAAAGAAACAGGTTTTAAAGTCAGTTGTCCTTCATGGAGATGAGTTTTGTAGCTTGTGAACCCAGCAAATACAGATATTTGCCAAAGACTTTTGAAATCATTCTGGGAGGCATCTTGCCACCAAGAACTGCCTTTAGCAAAGAAAAAGCAGAAACCTGGCACAGTGATGTAATTTGAAGCACTCTACGAGTTGGTGGAAAAACAAAAGGGTTCTCAATGTTTTTGCATCAAAATCTGCAATACTTAGGCCTTATGGGCAACATAGAGAAGCGGTAATTTTTAACTGAGCACTTGGAGTTTTGTCTCTCAAACTACTCATAGAAGAAAAGGTTTTTTGCAGTGCAGTCCTTCAAAAGGACCTCCTCACATTAAGTCACTGAAATGGTGTGCATGAGTGTGTGTACATATGTGTTTGTATCTTTTCCTCTGAGACACTTAGTAAGCAAATAACAGCTGCACTCCATTTTTTTAGTCCTGTCCAATTATCAAATCTGTCATCAGCACGCTAGAAAGCACAGGTTAGGGAACTGTTTTTGTGACTGATAAAGCCATGGTAGGACCTTACCTTAAATGACAGCTATTTGTCAGAGAAAGGAGACAATATAGCGTGAGGCTGGGCATGTTCCTACTGCTAATTGTGTTTTGATTGTTCCCAGGGTTCCCTGGTTGCTGTGCTTACAGTATTTGTGTGAACTGTGTTGTATTGTACATCAGGGAAAAAACGCCAAACTGTTTTCAAGACATGTATAAGTTTTGGTATAGAGTAGGGTATTAGGCCTTAAAACCATATTGTTTAGAGGGTGTAACAACACACCCAGTGTCCACCATTAACATGGCAGCCTGGCACACAAATAATGACATCCATCCACTGCCTGAAGCTAAGGATAAATGGCACAATGAAGGTAAGCTTAAGCAAGTAGTCAGTGATTCACAAACTGGATTATCAAAACAGAAAAATCCAGGAGGCTCTCCCTGATCTCTCACAGGCTTTTGTTCTCCATGGAGCTGAGAGCGCATTATTTCCAACAGACAATGTGAAACTATGTGAACTAACACCATGGAGTGAAGGACAGTCTGAGGCACAAGCACACTGCTGCCCACAGTCATTAGGGCCCATTCCTCAGTCATACCCTGCTTTCAGTGTTTTCTTCTGCTTGGAGATTGAAAGGAGGGCTGTGAGCTGCAGGAAGGAGGAGTCTGGATTTTATGCTGGCTGCAGGTGAAGCACCCCCGCCAGTGATAGGAGCTTTCAGTTTCTAGCTTGATTTAAATGTGCATGTGTGGATTTTTTTTTCCCTGTGCATTTTAAGCCTCTGGGCTGAGTTATCACAGCTGTCACAGAATGTTGGGGTTGGAAGGGACCTCAAAACATCATCTAGTCCAGCCCACCCGCCAGAGGAGGATACCTACAGTAGATATCACAAGTACTCATCCAGATGGCTTTTGAATGTCTCCAGAGAAGGAGACTCCACAACCTCCCTGGGCAGCCTGTTCCAGGGCTCCATCAGCCTCACAGTGAAAATATTTTTCTAATATTTTTATGGAACCTCCTATGTTCCAGCTTGTACCCATTGCCCCTTGTCCTGTCATTGGACTTCGCTGAAAAGCGCCTGGCACCGTCCTCCTGACACTCCCCCTTGACATATTTATAAACATGAATGAGGTCACCCCTCAGCCTCCTCTTCTCCTAAGCTAAAGAGAATCAGCTCCTTCAGCCTCTCCTCTTAAGGGTGGAGACTCCATCATCACTCCATCATCTTTGTGGCTGCTCTGGACTCTCTCCAGCAGTTCCCTGTCTCTCTTGAGCTGAGGGGCCCACAACTGGACACAATATTCCAGATGTGGCCTCACCAGGGCAGAGCAGAGGGGCAGGAGGATCTCTCGTGACCTACCAGCTACTCCCCTTCTAATACACCCCAGGATGCCATTGGCCTTCTTGGCCACAAGGGCACATTGCTGGCTCATGGTCATCCTGCTGTCCACCAGAACCCCCAGGTCCCTTTCTCCTATGCTGCTCTCCAGCAAGTCGGTCCCCAACCTATACTGGCACATGGGGTTATTCTTTCCCAAGTGCAAAACTCTACACTTGTCCTTGTTAAACTTCATAAGATTTCTCCCTGCCCATCCCTCTAGCCTGTCTGAGTCTCTTTGCATGGCTGCACGGACTTCTTGTGTGTCAACCACTCCTCCCAGCTTCGTGTCATCAGCAAACTTGCTGACAACACTCTCTAATCCCACATCCAGGTCACTGATGAATATATTGAACAGCAACGGCCTCAGCACTGACCCCTGGGGGACCCCACTAGACACAGGCTGCCAACTGGACTCTGCCCCATTGACCACAACTCTCTGACTTCTTCCCTTTAACCACTTAGTGACCCACCTCACTACTTGGTCATCCAGACAGCACTTCACCAGTTTACCTATGAGGATGCTGTGGGAGCAGGTGTCAA